>NC_073692.1:123745768-123903961 GCF_029784155.1 Uranotaenia lowii
TATTGAACGTAATTTAGATGTAAACGTTCCACTGAATTCAATAGAAGATATTGATTTGGCTGTAGAAAATTTGACAACTTCAATAGTCAATGCTAAAGCCGCTTCAATACCCAAAGTTAAACATAAATTTAATCAACCTTTAATTGATGATGATCTTCAGTTTTTGATACGACTGAAAAACATTCGTCGACGCCAATATCAACGTACTAGGGATCCTTATTTGAAATTAATTTATTGCGACCTTCAAAAAGAGATCAAACGTCGTTTAAATTTCATTCGTAATGAAAACTTTGCCAAAGCAGTAGAGGACATAAAACCCTACTCAAAGCCATTTTGGAAATTAACTAAAATTCTGAAAAAGCCCCAGAAGCCAATTCCTACTTTGAAAGACGGGGATAAACTTCTTTTAACGAATGCAGAAAAAGCTCAAAAATTAGCCCAACAATTTGAGTCTGCTCATGATTTTAATTTAAACGTTGTAAGTCCAATTGATGCTCAAATTTCCCTTGAATTTGATGATATTCTTTCTAAACAGAATGTATTTGAAAGTTCTTGTGAGACAAATATTGATGAACTTAAATTGATTTGCAAAAAATTTAAAAATATGAAAGCCCCAGGGGAAGATGGGATTTTCTATATTCTTATTAAAAAGTTGCCTGAAAGCACTTTAAATTTTTTAGTTAAAATCTTCAATAAATGTTTTCACTTGGCTTATTTTCCAAATAAATGGAAAAATGCCAAAGTAACTCCAATTTTAAAACCTGGAAAAAGTGCTTCAGAGCCTTCAAGTTATCGACCAATTAGTTTGCTCCCTTCTTTAAGTAAACTATTTGAGAGAGTTATTTTGAATAGAATGATGATTCACATTAATCAGAATTCTATTTTCCCTGATGAACAATTTGGTTTTCGTCATGGACATTCTACTACACATCAACTTTTGAGTGTAACTAATATGATTAACGCTAGCAAATCTGAAGGATATTCAACTGGTGCTGCTCTTCTTGATATTGAAAAAGCTTTTGACAGTGTTTGGCACAAAGGTTTAGTAGCTAAATTAGCTCGATTTGATTTTCCTGTATATCTCACCAAAATTATTCAAAATTATTTGACTAGCCGAACCTTACAAGTAAGCTATCAAAATTCATGCTCTGAAAGGACACCCATTAGAGCTGGTGTCCCTCAAGGCAGTATACTTGGGCCAATTTTATACAATATTTTTACTTCTGATCTTCCTGATGTACCAGAAGGAAAAGGTAGAAGATTATTTGCTGATGATACTTTGCTTTCAGCAAAAGGTCGAAATTTACGGGTGGTACGCAGTAGATTGCAACAAAATTTAAATTCCTTTTTGAATTACTTGAAAATGTGGAAAATTTCTCCTAACGCTTCCAAAACTCAACTTATTTTATTTCCCCATAAGCCAAGAGCTCAATTTTTAAAACCTAATGAAAATCATTCCATAACTTTTAATGGGGTTTCATTAGAATGGTCTGATCACGTGAAGTACCTGGGACTTACACTTGATCGGAATCTTACTTTTAAAAATCACATTGAAGATATTCAATCTAAATGTAATAAATACACTAAATCTCTTTATTCTCTCATCAACAGGAAATCCAGGTTGTGTCTGCGAAATAAGATGTTAATCTACAAACAGGTATTCCGACCAGCGATAATGTATGCAGTTCCGATTTGGTCTAGCTGCTGCGCGACGAGGAAGAAAGCCATCCAGAGGATTCAGAACAAGGTTCTGAAAATGATTTTGCGGCTTCCACCTTGGCACAGCACCGAAGATCTTCACCGGATTGCAGGCATTGAATCGATCGAAGAGATGGCCAACAAAATCATCTCCAACTTCAGAGGCAAATCGATGCAGTCTTCCATCGCAGAGATTCGTTCTCTCTATAATTAGTTTTAATTTAGGATAGTTTTAGTTTTTAGTAGTAAGTTTAAAATATTTTTTGACATTACAGGATGTTCTCCTACATAAAAATACTTGATTGCACTCAGCAAAATTAATTCAAATAAATAAATTATAGTGATTAATAAACTATAGGGCTCTGGACAGTTCATCATTGAACTGAACACCTAATTCAATGTAATAATGTAATATAAATGTAATGATGAATTGGTACAAATAAAGACATATTTAAAAAAAAAAAAAATCACATTCATATAGATCGTCTAAAACTTTCCATGAAAAATCAACTATTTTTTCTCCTGTGTCTATTGACAAGTCTTTAATAGAAATATTTCCTGAGTTTTTACAGAAATGAGTTCCAGAGCCATTATTTAATGAAATCAGGTCGTTTTCGTCAATTATTTCTGAAATGATATTTTCAGATCTGTTTGTTTCAGAGCTTCTCCAATCAGGTTTGACAAGCATTGAAATCTTCTAATATTAAAAAAGGTGGTGATAAAGATTTAACTTGAGTCAAAATTTCAGATTTGTTCCAATGTCCATTTCGAAGGTAGAGGGATACAATATTTAATTCAAAAGGATACAAAATTTGGATTGCAACAGCTTGTAGTTATGTATCTTAGTGCAATTGAGAACGCGGGAATTTTTTTAACATTGCAATAGAGACCCCACCCCAAGTTGAGTTGTAGTTAACAACTTTTTTCTCGTAAACAAAAGTTTTTGAATTCGAAGGATTTCCTATGCTCCTAAATGCTCAACTCCACATTCCAACAGTTTTTGAAAAATTATTCAAAGCCACATTTTTCCAAAGCGCAAATATTTATAGAGCTTCTTTTGATTATTCTGAATGCCCTGAATCCAAATATGCAATGATTTTTTCCTATAAGCTTATTTTTTTTAAATAACTTTTAAAAATAAATCAAAATTATATAAGAAATTTTGACTTTTTGAGAAAACTCTAAAACATTTCAAAAAATTATCAAATTTCCCAGCAAGTTATTTGAAAAAAAAAAAAAACAAAAGTGATAGGGTGAATGTACCCAATCTTGGCCCCTAAGGCATGGTTGACTAGATTTCCCATGATTGTAGTCTACCTGTAATGTGTACCTTCAAAAGTCCTTCGACAAATATGATTGCTTACTAGCCTGAAATGCAGTAAAAATATGTCCTTGCTTGAAAATGGTTGATAATTTAAGATAAACCTGATCAAACTTTCGATCGAAATGCTCCTTATTGTAGCCCCCGCGCCGAATTTTGGCCCTTTATGAGTTCCTTAAATTGGCCGTCTCTAGGAAAAACTTGCCTCACTAATACAACAACAGCCCCCACGAATTCATTGAAAATATCCCGGAAGGAAGCACATCAATGTTCTGTATTGTTTTCAAAAAGTCGGAAGTACGAAATGTCAATCAATTTTTATAATTGATATTTGCATGTAAAATTATAATCTTTCGTCAAAAAGCATTACTAGTTTATTTCAGTTTTTGTGTATTCATAATTTCTATTATAAGTTCCAAACTATGGCATAAACATAACATAAATATGTTCATTAATCAAGCAAACAAATCGTTTGCTAAATCTGTAACATGCAATCATGATAGATATGTTTCCAGTGAAGTTAACAGGGTAACATAAGATAGTAAATGTTCATATTTTTTTATTCCGCTCCCATAAAAGGAGGACCGACATTTTAAAAACTATTATGATCGAGGCAAGAAGCAAGCTAAAGCTAAAGCTTAAGTCATCGAAAGATTCTTTTAATCATACATATTCAAAATGTCGCCCTTAGGAATTTTCTAGCAATCGTTTGCGTACACCGGGAAAGCAAAACAAGACAAACTTTCGCTCACTCCAGCCAGTCTGATAGAAATAGATTGCATCTCACTCATTCGTTTGGAAACTATAGGCAATGGAAGCGAACAGCAAATTCAAAAGCTGGCTGAAATTCGTGCTGCATCCCACTCGCACTCATGCAAAATCATCACCCAAACTCGGCAGCGCTTCTTTCGCATATTCCTTTCCAACAGTGACCAAACGTCATCACCTCCTGCTGATGCACAGTGATCTATAATTAAAAACAAACTTGGTCAAAATATTATTTTTGATTTCACATGAAACTGCAAACAATTAAAATTCAAGTTCGTTACAACATAGTATTCCAACATTGCAGTGCAATAATTTTTTTTAAATAAACATAATATTTAGAGTGTCATAATTTAAGCTTTATAACAATTTCTTTCAAAGCGACACATATGCAGCAAATCAAATTAAATCAAAATACGTTAAACCTCATTTCCAAATGTGGAATTTTTTGGGTATGGATATAGTAACTTTAACATTGAGATCCAAGATATCAATTCGGATTCGGATCCGGTAAATTAATTTATTGAGAGGTAAATTTTATTGAGAAGAAAAGTTCTCGAAATTTACCATAAAAGAGCAGCTCAAATGGTAGCACTATAATTCCAACTAAGATGCCAAATAAGCTTGAGTTCACTTGAGAGATAAATGAATTAATTTTAGTCCAAAATACATTCATGATATTTTAAATTTATTTCAATCATTCATTTTACTTTTGACCGGCTTTTCAATTTCCAGACCACTGTGCACCGTCGGCCGACGAACGGCCGCCGGCTGCCGGCTGCCGACTGCCTGCTGATGTCGTTTTCACACATACATACATACTTCTATTTGTGGAATTGCATGCCAAGATTAGGCAAAAAAAATGTTTATATTTTCTTAAATTCTAGATAAAAATGTACGTAGTTTGGAGTAAATAATAATTTTATATTTTTTGCCATGTTTCGCTGTAACCAACGGTGATTTTTAGTGATTTTTCCGTGAAGAGGTGTGTTTTTAAAATCAATCCGAAGTTGGCAGATGCACTAGCAAGGTAGGTTCATTTAAGATTTTTTCCGAAGATCATAATTTTATTTGCAGTTTGTCATGTGAAAAAAATTTATTTCGTAGTCATTTGAATTCAATTGTGAACAAATGCTATGCAGAATGTTGCAATATGCGATTTTCTGTTATGTTTGATTTTTTTTTTTCATTTTTTGGCGTATGTTTGACATCAAAAACACCAAAATGCATTTTGGCAGGCCAAGATAAGGAGCATGCCAAATTAAGGCTCACTTACCCTAGAAGTTTTTTTTTGGTTTGACAATCCTATTCTGTTTCATACGAGAATATTATGAATGTTTATTAGTTTTAGACTAAATCGAGTTTTTTATAATTTTTAAAGCAAAAAGCAAATCGTTTTGTATGTTTCAAACAATTTGTTTGATAAAATTAATCCTTTTTTAAACTTTTTTTTTAGTAAGATCAGGAGTACTTCCAAATTTTGAAAAACTGGGGGAATTAATCGTCATCAAAGTATTATTTCCAAATTGAATGAAGTATAATTAAAGTACTATGAATCTTTTTTTTTCAAAACTGATTTATTTTTAAACTTAATACTCCATATCAGCAAAACTTTAATTGATAGATAAAATCTGGCGAATGATATGAGTTCAGGACGCCAAAATCTACCAAATCAATCATTAAAAAATAAGCAGTGAAATATTGTTCCCTTGAGCTATCAGTTAAATGCTATAAATTTGTTTGTAAATGGTTCGACGTTTTGATTGAAGAAAAAAGATTGAAACTTATCTTTTTCATCTTGATATTTTGTTTTGATTTTTAAATAAATTAACCAAAATTTATAGTCAAACTTTTTAACCTTACACCATAGCAATTGACACCATTTTTCCAAAAACCATCGTATATTAGACGATCATTGAGGCGACACATGTTTTGTAATATTTTTGATAAGTGTGTCTATGTTTTTCAATTTTTGATTTTTGTTTTCTTAAAATAAAATCTGCTTTCAGCGTATAAACAGAGTTTCTACCTTTTGTACTTTTCAGGAACTAATATCTCAACTAACTGTGAAAAAATGTCCAGAGCTTAAAGTTTTAAACTTTCAAACCTGCGCTTGATAATTTTATTCTATATTTGTATTTTCCCTATTTTCAACATTGAATATTAGGTGGTATGAATAAGAAAGTAGCAATTGCTTCGATAGCTTTTACTTAGCTCGAACTTTAGAATGGCAAAATTTGAAAGCATTTTCTTAACTAGATATGAAAAAGCAGAGTAGAACATTTACTTTCAACCAGCTCCGGATAAAAAATATGCATGCCATTCGAAGTATTTGACTCACAAAACTGCTCGAAAATAGCAAAAGCAATTACTTGACCTTTATTCATATCAGCCATTATTATCAATCGATGTGTTTTGAAAAAAAAATAGTTAAGTTCAAAATGTTTTCTGTATTCTACCTATTATTAAATATATTTTCAAATTTAAGAATAGCAGCGAAATTTTTAAATTAACCCTTAACTTGTAAATGCAGAAAAGAAATGTAAACTAAGATGACGAGAAATTTAAAAACTGATTAGTTTTAAGAGAACCGTGAATAAAAACGGGGCATATGAACGTGTAAATAGAAGTCATGTAAAAAAAAACTGAGCTAAATCAATTTGCGTTTAAAAAAAATCTTAGTGTACTTTCTATGAACAACTTTGGCTGATGGGAAACGTATAAATTTGGCAACACAATTAAACTTTTTTTTAAAGTTTTCTTGAATGTCCCGCTTTTTTCGGCTTTGTCCCCCTTTTTTCGCAAAATGTCCCGCTTTTTTCTAAAAGTATTTGGCATACCTAGGTTAAGGGTCATCAACTTTCTAAATTTTGAATTAGCGGAAAACCATGTGTAGATTGCTGAAATGTCCCGTTAAATTTTCTCCAAAAGCTAAAATTGTTGCCTTACTATGAGTAAGCTTGCCAGATTGCCCGGTTTTATCCGGGTTTGCCCGGATATTTGATGCAAAATTTCGAGAAAATCCGGTCCGGCCCGGGTGCCCGGATATCGTGAAAAAAGTCCGGATATTGCTCGGATTTTTTCACAATTTTCACAAAGAAACCAAAAAAAATCAAAGTTTTTGAGTAAGGTTCAGAAAAATCGATTATCGGTATGGAAATTTTCAACGGTTGTTTCAAATAATTTCGTTGATTTACTTTTATAATCCTTTAAATATTTAAGTGTTCCAAAAAGTTGTTGGAAGTCTGCAACTACATTAATAAAATATTAATTTCGATTTTTTTGTATTTTTCTTTGCTTTTATATATAATAACACCTAAATTTTGCCCGGTTTTTGCCCGGTTTTTGGATTTGAAAAATTGAAATCCATGCCCGGATTTTGCCAGGTTTTTTCGAAAAAATGCCCGGAATTGCTAGGCCCGGATGGTAGTGAAAAAAATTCTGGCAACCTTAACTATGAGTCATAAGAACCTATCATCAAACAACAAATTTTTGCTAGTTTCAGAGCTCGTAAGCTGTGTGTACGGTACCAAAGCAATGAGAGCGGTGATTTCTGATAGACGACAAAACTTATGAAAAATCCTTTTTAAAACAAATTTTAGCAGTTGAATCAAATAACATTTCTGATCGACCTTGCCTTGCAAATTAAAGAATGTATTATTTAATTATTTTGTAGAAAATACTATGATTTGCCAAGACTTTAATGAACGAGGATGCGCTTCTAACGGAAATTCCGTCTTATTTCCACCGGAAGGCCAAATAAAAACAATCAGCAGCAGCAGCCTTAAATATCTGCGCTATTTGTGCTTATTCTACCAACCACGCCATTGTCGTGATTTTACGAATCTCAATTCAGAGATTCACTTAAACACGTCTGTCGCTCGCAAGAATAGATCAATGACTGACTTTGTTTTGTTTGTTTGTCAAGTGCTGCCAAAATAGAAAATGTAGTCATAGAAATTTATTTTATTTTATTCATCTGCAGTGTTGCCGAACGTGTCCTGTAATACGTCGTGTGTTATTTGTGTAGTCTGCTCTTAGGTAGGGTTACCAGATCCTGCAACGCCAAAAAGAGTACATTGAGATCATTTACCCAAAAAGTTAAAAGAAACGATAGACTTCGATTTTCTGAGCTCTCGGCCATCAGGTTGGTATAAGATCCATTTAATTATCGAGCTTCGCGCCCGGATGGTATGCTAAAAATAGGTAAATGGAAGGTTTGTATTTCGTATTATCTGAAGAGGCCCCTTCTTCCTCTAATAAGCAGGGTTCTACTTTAATTGGAAACCGAGATAATTCAGCTCAATCAAATACTGTCAATTTGTTGAGGTAATGCAAAAGTTGGATTATTCGAAGAGATAGTATGTAGATGATGCTGAAGCTGAGAAACCTAAGAAAAACATTATAAAACAATTTCTATTTTCTTTTTTTATCGACGCATACATATCCTTTACAATCATTACTTGAGATTTGTGGGCATTTAAACATATTAACTAAATTGTGTACATATTGACTACTGTTTGCGTACTCAAAGGCGCTTATCGCGCTCACATTATAACGACTAAAAATGCAAGTATTGAGAATAAGATGTTAAAGTAATTTGTTGTAAGCAATATTCTTTCCGTAGTTTTTGCATAAGATGTGATACAACCTCATATAATGGAAGAAATGCATAGATTTTTCAGATCAAATGTTTTCCAACAAAAAAAAAGAGTACATTTGGTAAAATTGCACAAAAAGAAGAGTACGCGCATTTCTCGATCGAAAAAGAGTACATGTAATCTAAAAAGAGTACATGTACTCTAAAAAGAGTACGTATGGTAACCCTACTGGGGACTACTGGGGAAACAAAAACAACCATTTTCAGTTTCCACTTTTCTTAAAGTTCAAAAAGGTTTTCTCGATTATTGATGAGTGTTTTAAGGATTTTACCAAAAATTGCCAAGATGTTGCCCAGATTTTTGGTCGTCAATTTTAATATGGAACGCCCAGGTTTATATTTAAAATTGTCAGATTTGTCCGGCCCGGATACGTGCTGAAAAAATTATGACAACCTTACCTTAAGACGAAGTATGTAAGGGGTAGAAGTATCGAATGTGCACTATGCAACTATTGAAGAATTTCACGTATTTCTTTAAAAAAATGATGTTGTCCAGACTAATTTTAGTTATTAAAAAAAAGTATGATGTACAGCTATACTGCTATTGGCTATTGCTGCTTTCTATGTTGCAGTCAATACTATCGAAAGTGTCGTCCCATTATTTCCAGCATTGCAATCCATATCGAAAATTGTTACATTTTCCCCCTCCAACAGACTGTGTCGACTCGTGTCATTTTTCGCTGGTGAACTCCCGCGTAAAGCGTGCCCCAGAAATATGTTCCACATTTTGGATGTTCAATGTTCTTTTTTGCAGAATTGTTGATTCACAGTAAAAAATATCTTTGGTAAAATAACTACTTAAAATATGATTGTATGATCAAAACGTCTGCTGTTTAGTGGTAGAGGACACAGAAATTTTAAATAAAGCGTTATTGTTACCTATTTCATCTATTTCAAAAAGAAAATTCTCACAAGCTGAGCCTGTAACCGGGTGACCAAGTTTACATCCCCATCCCCCCAGTCACTTGGGTCGCCCACAATCTGTGGCATCATGAGTGGTGGAGCCATCCGACAGCAGCTGAGTTGTGTGACAGTCAGCAGAAAAAGGACGTTCGCCGCCCAAAAAATGAAAAAATGAAAAAAAAAAAAAAACTGGGAGAGCAGGAACGAAATCCACACTGTCAGGGTTGGTACCGAGCAGAAAAATAAAACATCTGTACAAAACATACGTGCAGTGTCATTGTGGAAAAGTTTTTCCATAAATTTGCCCCTGAGTGCAATAATGTATTTGAAGATGGCTTTCGCGTTGCAGCAAACAGAGCCCAAAAAGGTGGGTGGCAGCAATGAATTCCTGCTAACTTTTATACAGGACAGGGGGCGGGGATACCATTTTGAGCCCATTCGAACCGACAAAAATGCAGGCTCGGAGCGTAATTGTGTAACCATTTTTCTGACACATTTGCTATCGCATTTGTTTTGTGCATTCAATGGGAATGATTACTGTTTCTTTAAGATTGACTTAACTTATTTTTTGAATAATTTTCCAAAAAATAAGTTATTAATCTGACATAGGTAAAACTTGGATGCAATTGATGCAATATTGGTTTAAAATAAACATTTTCATATTTAACCTTATAATCTGAAAATTTTAAATATGGCAGAACCTATTTCATTTAAATTTTACTTCTGGTTTCAAATCGAATGTTCTGATCACGGATTAGGTACATTTCGTACCAGAAAGTTATAAAATTTTAAAAGTCAATAGAAATTTTTTTTAATAGAATTATTGGAAATCAAATTAAGGAAATGCTTCAAAAAGCATTAATTTATTGAAATAAATTATCCTTTAACGGAGTTTTTCCAACGGAGGCTATTCGTAAATAATAATTAATAATAATTATGATAAAATTAATTATGATAAAAATAATTATAATTAAAATACCACCTTGCAGTATAGTGTAACGGACGGGATCGATTATCTGAAACATGTATTTTTATTTCACGCTTATCTCTGTTATCAAACAGAGTATTTTTAATCTGGTAAGCTGAGCTAATGAGTTGAACTTGCTTTATGGATCTTAGTTGAAAAATGTTTCAAGAGTAACTTCATTAAGCCTTTACTTAAAGTTTGATCATATTCTGATAACTTTCGCCAAACTGTCCAACCATTCAAAAACATGGAAATTTGTTTACCACAACTTGGTTGTCCCTCAATTTATTGCAGAACACGATACTGCAAAGTGAACAAAAACGGTTTGACGATAGCTTAAGTAGCATTTTTATATATTTTAAGTACATCGTAGTTTTTTGCAAAAAAAAAACACTAGTTTACAGCATTTTTGATCATAATAAACTGAAGGTTTTTTTTAATGTTAAATTGGGCGCTGAATCCGAAAATGAAAGTTAAAAAAAATCTCAGTGGAACAGTTTTTAAGTTCCGCTTCAAATATGAAATTAAAATAAAAACAAGAAAAGTACTTGTACTTAGATTGAAACCTCTCTGACTGCAAAACAGTCATTTGAAATCTCTTTCTTGCATATTACAGGCGAACAAATTTGCTATCGATCATCTGAGCACGATTTTTGCACAACGTCATATTAGTGACTTTATGATATAAAAATTAAAAAAATGCATTTTTTAGAGAAAAGTTTTGTTTCAGCGCAAGTTTTAGACTCGATGATTACATTTAAAAATCAGGATTTCTGTTGGCCTTAAATGTGAATTTAAAACATAGATTTCAAGTGGTTGTTTATCGAAATTGGTTGAAAATTGAAGAAATTACGGTTATTCTACCATAAAAGTAATGTTTGCATTTTTTTTAAATAATTTAACGAGACACAGTACAGTAGTTTTTAGATTTTTTCACGGTCAAAAAAAATTTACCGTGAATATAACAAAACCATGCATTTGAAGAAACTAAAAATTAAAGTGGGAAAGGTATTTTTATTGTCTTAATTCAGTAGTGCAAACGTTTTGTATCAACAAATTTGGATCATAAGATGTAATTAAATATATCAAAGATTACTAAACACAAAGGATCGATTTCAGTTGAAATTATTCTTCTCTATAGCAGTTTGAGGATTTTTTCTTACCATGTTGAAGATTAATTTGAAAGTCTTCATATAATTTAAGTTAATTATTTAGTTTTTATGGAAATTTAAAAGTCGTTATCTCTTATGTCGATTTTGAAAAAGAGTTCTAAGAAAAATGAATCAAAAAACTTTCTTCTGCAAATTTTAAGTTTCGGTATTTAAATCTTCACACCTTTAATTAACTAAAAAATTTAGGTTTCCAAAAAATATTTTGAAATTTGCTCAATTATACTTTTTAAGTGTGTTTCTCATAATTTGTTTTTCATATGAAAAAATCAGAAATCTTAGTCCTTTTTACATATTTTGAGGCATGGCTAGCAGAATTTCATTTTGATCTTCCAAAATTATCAATTCAGACAAAACTATAGGCAGTTTTTATTTTTTTAGTTTATCACCCAGGTAGCAAATCCTTTTTACGGATTGTATTCCAAGGCACGGCGAGCGACCGAGTCCCCCCAGTATGCTACTCTGGGTCCATGAGTACAATTGGACGACTCATGATACTAAGTACCCCTACGCCATAAAGTCTAGCTGGGGCCGCAGACCTGGTTCCCGAGGTTTGCCACTTTGTCCGTCGTGTGCCTGATCGAGAGCAGCTTATCCTAGACTCGCGCCTGTCACAGCACACGCGCGGGACTTAACCCAACGACTCGGATGATTCCCGACGAAAACGTCATCCTACTCCGACTCGAATGGCTCACCCGGCGCCGAGAGCCACTCTACCCGTGGGTATTTCCCGAACATGGAATAACCTTTTCCCAACGATTTCCACTGCGAAGAAGGTCAAGTCTTATCCCCGCAGCTTCTGTCGTTGCGAACCGCCCTAATCAGATACTCCCCGAAGGTGGAGCATCCTACGCACGAACGCGGCACACCCACGGCATCCGCTACGCGGAAGGTATTGTCTTATCTTTGTAGCTTCAAACCGAGGGGTCGGACGCACTCTACTCGACAGCCCCCCGTCGATGGGGTCAGTCTACTCCAACCGATGTCCAGTCTTATTTATCCCCCTTGGCTGGCAACCCTACAATTTTTGGCCCGCGGATTTTCCTGCCCGTTGTGTGCCAGATCGAAAGCAGCTTGTCCTGGACTGGCGCCTGTCACGGCACACATATGGGACTTGGAATGCTACGACTCGGATGTTTCCCGACGGTGACGACATCCTACACCGACTCGAGAGGCTCGCCCGGCATCGAGAGCCTCTCTACCCGTGGGTATCCCCCGACAGTTATTAACCCTCTTCTCTTGAGATCCGCTACGAAGAAGGTAAAGTCTTATCCCCGCAGTTTCCCTCTTAGGGAGCGGCACTACTTGGATACCCCCCGACATTGGGGTATCCTACACACGTTCGCGGCGCACCCCTGACCTCCGCTACGCAGAAGATGTTGCCTTATCTTTGTAGCTTCGATCAAGGGATTGAACGCACACTACTCAGATGCTCCCCGTCGATGTAGTCATCCTACACCGTTCGCGTACGGCCGTTGGTTCCAGCTCCTCTGTAGGGCAGTCATGATCCGGGTGAACCCATCGCTGACCGCATGCCATGTGTTGGAATCCGCACACATCCTCCGTACGACGTTATCTGCTGTCGTGTCGGGTCCACAGGCGGCGAATATGGAAGTACGTACCGTCGCAAACCTCGGACAAACAAACACCACATGCTCGGGTGTTTACACATGTCCAAACCGGTAGTGGTATTTCATGAAGCATCCATGACCAGTCAGGAATTGCGTCATATAGAAGTCCACTTCACCGTGCCTTCTTCCTATCAAGCTCCCGATGTGCGGGATCTGACGATGGATCTACCTTCCTTTGGTTGACCTGTACCACAGCTGCTGCCAGTTGGACATCGAGTCCTCATTGGCGAGATCTCGTACATTGGGCGTGTCTTTGTTGTCGTAGCAATAGACATCCTCCTCAAGCAAAACCGAGATGGGCATGACACCCCCTACTACACAGGCGGCTTCGGACGACATGGTCCGGTATCCGCTGATAACCCGCAGGTTCATCAGCCGCTGAACGCTGCTAAGTCGCTGCAGATTACAGTTTCTTCCCAGGGCCTGCCTCCAGGGCGCTGCTCCGTACCGCAAGATCGATGTGGTCACACTTGCCAGGATCCTCCTTTTGCTACTTTTGATGGCCAAGGAGTTCAACATCATCCGTGTGAGTGCGGCCGTGGCCTTTGCCGCTCTCTTGCACACGTAGCCGACATGGCTCATAAAGCTGAGCCTGTCATCTATCATCACTCCTAGGTACTTGATTGCGCGTTTGGACACGATATTGCACGGTCCAACGGCAATGGTAACTGTTTGGGGTGAGATCAGATTGGTGATTAGCCCCATCTCGGTTTTGTGGTGGGCTAGGCGCTGGCACTTGGAGTGCATCCAGCCTTCCACTGCCCGGATAGCTACCGTGGCCAGTAGCTCAACCTCCGCTGTTGAGGAGCCTCTCGCCAAGAGGACTACATCATCCGCAAATGCTACGAGTTCAGCTCCCGATGGGAGGCTCGTTCGTAGGAGTTCGTCGTAGGTGATATTCCACAGAAGTATACTAAAGGCTGTACAATCGAGATTACGTACGCCACCTTTTCAAATAAACAAATTAAACAATGAAATCAGAGATACTTATCTCTTTTCAAAAACGCTTAAATTCACCCTCATCTTTATATGAATCGCATAACCAAAAAAGGTTATTTTTTTTTGAGCGGCTAACCAAGCACAAAAAATAACACTTGCATTAGCGTGACGTTAAAACACTTCAAAGTCGATTATCGAAGTTTTTTAAATTTGAACGAAATTTAAGGTCTTAGAAATGGTTTCTGAATGATTTCTAAAAAAAGCGTGATAAAATCGAGCATGAATTTGGCAAGTATTGATAAAATCGAACAGTAATAAAATCGAAAAACTACTGTATACCTCTTAGCTGTAGCTTATGACAACTGCTAGTTAAATAATTTTCATAATTAATCCATAGCCAAACATTGGTTTTACTCACATTTTGAGCAGCATGTTTGAAATCAGTTAATCTTCAATTTATACGAGTAGATTAACAAACTATAAAAAACATTCTGCAAATAAAGTAATAATTAGCTTTGGTTTATGCCAACACTAGTAATCCCTATCTAAAAGCGTGGTGGCCATCAGAAGTGCAAGAAGGTTAAAAATCGTCTTGGTTATCTGCAAGCAACTTTTTTTGCACACACAACTTTTTTTGATCTCAATAGTGAATTGATTGTTTCTGGTCTCGATCACAGGCGTTTGAAAATTTTAATTGGAAGCTGTACATTTAAATTATTATTTGAAACTGTTCTGGAATGAAGTTTAATTTCGTAATTTGTAGAACCCCCAGGAGTGAGACGTGCTAACGGTCTAACTACTCAATTTCTCACGTCTCAATGCTACACCGTTAGAGCATAAGAGCGAGAACCAGAGCCGAACTGGAAGAAATAGACAAACGGCAAATAAACTAATCAAGTTTAATTTTGCAACCACCACCAAGTAAAGTCGCGACTTCTAACTCGATCCGAAAATCCACCAGCAGGTGAAAATAAAGTCGTTCCCCCACGGTGGGAAAGTACTACAAGTGTGAATTGGAGTGAAGTTTTGTGATTGATGAGCTAGTTTTACAGTCCGCTACCTAGTGCAAAGTGCATTTGTAAACAGAAACTAAAGCTTTATTCACTATAATATTTATTCAGTCGTTTGCTTCATTTAGAAATTTGAAATTGTAATATGGAATATAATATTTGCCGACCGACCGTGGTCTAGAGGATAGCGTTCAAGTCTTCTAAGCCAGAGGTCATGAGATCAATTCTTGGTCACGGCAAACATAGTACTCTTTCTGTGGGCTGGTGGTGTTAGCATTAGTAAAATGCTAGCCATTATATCCTTGAAAGATGTACGCTTAGTCTTAAGTAGAGTTTAGATCTCTTCAAAGAAATATGAAGTTTCACTGAGATCCTATATGTGTGTGTTCGTTTTTTTTTTATGTATAAAAGAATATTAACCTTAAAATCTGAAAACCTCGGTTATAGTAAAGATTATTTTTTAAGTCTGATTTCTTATTTCCAATCAAATATTAAGAACGCGTTGAAGGAATATTTTTCACAAATAAACAACATAGTTCAAAAATCTTTAAAATTATAAAAACTTTTGTCTAGTACAAGGTTGTCAGATGGCCCGGTATTATTCGTTTTTGTCCTGATATTTAATGTAAAATAAGGAAAAAAAAATCCGGTTCTGCCAGGTTGGCCGGATTTATTCTGCCCATTCTTAAATCAAAATAAAAAAAACCACACACAAAAAGTGTCCTAAAATGTTCTTAATTTATTATTCTAAAACGAAGCTTTTGGAGCATGTTTCATAAAAATTATCATGGAAGGTTTTTTGCAAGCCTAAAAAACAATTTAAAATCTGCTGATAAATTGTGATGAACATAATTTTTTTTAATTAGTTATTGCTAGGTTCTAACTTCGGTTATTTCTCAGATTTTGGTCGACTATTTTGAAATCAAAAGTCTGGATTTTGTCATGTTTTTAGATCAAATAGCCTGGATTCATCCGGACCAGATACGTGTTGGAAAAAATGCATGCAACTCCAGTATAGTACCTGGTAAAAAATTAGTTTTAGTTGTGCAATTCCATTTCATTGTCATGCATTGAAATGCTATTTTAATTTTCAGTTGTTTAGTAATTTCAAAAAATGTGCCCTCCAACGTTCCCAGCGTTTCAAAGCTGCGCTCACAACCTCACCCTAAAAGCTCTCATCATAGGACCACATTGAAATCACTGCTGAATCGGTC
This sequence comes from Uranotaenia lowii, assembly GCF_029784155.1. Classification (NCBI taxonomy): domain Eukaryota; kingdom Metazoa; phylum Arthropoda; class Insecta; order Diptera; family Culicidae; genus Uranotaenia; species Uranotaenia lowii. Next base: position 123,762,046 of record NC_073692.1, read on the forward strand.
TTAATACAAAATTTATAGAAAATATTACCAACATTCATTTATAAAAAAAAATTAAATTTCAAAACTCAAAATTGTCAAAATTGTCAAAATTGTCAAAATTGTCAAAATTGTCAAAATTGTCAAAATTGTCAAAATTGTCAAAATTGCCAAAATTGTCCAAATTGTCAAAATTGTCAAAATTGTCATAGTTGTCAAAATTCAGTTTCGTAAAAGTGAAAGAGCTTCAAGTTACTTTTCGTTGTTTAAAATTTTCAATCTGGTATGAATAAAATTATTATGTTATTCACTTTCATGTCCTGGAAAACCATTGGACTTGGTTAGGCTCGTAAATATCTGCTCTCTATGAATATTACAATCAGTCCGGTCAAATCGCGTCCAAACGCGCTATAACTCAGCCTGGTGTTGCAATTCACACTTCGCTAGTTGCGCAATATGTATAGTTCGGTAGGTATGATTGTAACCTCATATCACATGCATGCTCGGGCTTAGCAAATATTTCACCAAAACAATCCCTGTTAGCAAAAACCAACAACAGTAGGAGGTAGCTGGGACATTCGATGTTTACATGAAATAAACCGGGAAAACTGAAGGGTCACTGCTAGCCCAGCCAGGATATGTCACTAGCTACTCCTAGAAATTCGAGTAGCACAACAAATACAGCACAGCAGCTTGATTATTCATAATTCACAAAGTGTAGTTATGGCTTGCGTCCGAAGGGTCCTCGCGATTTTGAAATGAGGGGGCGTGTTTGTGAGTGGCAGTTGGTTTGAGGTTTGTGTTAGCAGTGTGTTCACTAGAATTGCGATCGCTGAGAAATTAGTTTCGTTCCATCGACTTGCTTCAGAACAAATTTACAGCGAAGATGATCGTTGGCTGATTAATAACAATCCGACTTGGTTTTGTCTAAAGTTAAAAAAAATGAATCAAATTTATGAAGAAAAAATTATAAAAAACAGTATTTAGTCAATCATACTTTTCTGAGTATCTGAAAAAATATTGGACATCCCTACAATTACTCAATCAACTGATCATGAATGTATGCATTCAAGTTCTTGTCAACGGTGTGTGATGCTTAGTAAATATTAATAGGACAATGTGAATCATCAGATCCCTAGCACATCATAGCAAGATTAACGAACCTTGGAAAAGCAACATGTCTGGCTTGAGGTCATTGCTAAAGAAGATTGATTTATTCCATTCGAATGCAGAATTATCCCTTATTTCCAGTCAAGAAACACGAATAGATTTAATCTATCCCACACACCAGCAGCGTCAATCTTTCAAGCAATTACACTCGAAAAATCCATTCATCAAATTGTAGCAAATCGATCACCTATGATGAACAAAAGCATTTCTGCAAACTTCTTAGATAATTCCCCCATTGATAGACAGAACGAAAACAGATGTTTGCTCCCTCGTTTGTACCCTAACCTTATCCAACAAATCCCCAACGAATCGGTGGATGGGGGATGGCCTTAAAACACGTTATCTTCACGCTCGATGTCAAACCCTCTTCATGGGTGTTTGACTTTTTGATTTACGAATGTGAGCGGAGCGAAACCTTCCCAGATGATGGTGCTGCTCCTTTCCTTGCCCCTTTTCTTTTTTCTGTTGAGCTGTTTCAAATCCTTTGGTGTTTATACTCGATGGATTTCTTCTCAGCAGATAACTACGGTTGGTTTACAAATAAATTACTTTTGATCGAAAGTTCATCCGTCCCTTGATTCGCAACCATTGATTCTGAAAATTTTCACCTCGCCGGAAACGAAGTCGATACTTTAAAATTTGAACAGAAGAAAACAAACCAAAAACAAACCAATTCTCAATCCACCGTATCAAATTCTTAAAACTAGTCCTTATGGAATCAATTTTAGAACCAACTTTAACAATTTTGACAATTTGTACAATTTTGACAATTTTTATAATTTAGAAACTTTTAACAATTTTGACAATTTTGACAATTTTGACAATTTTGACAATTTTGACAATTTTGAAAATTTTGACAATTTTGACAATTTTGACAATTTTGACAATTTTGACAATTTTGACAATTTTGACAATTTTGACAATTTTGACAATTTTGACAATTTTGACAATTTTGACAATTTTGACAATTTTGACAATTTTGACAATTTTGACAATTTTGACAATTTTGACAATTTTGACAATTTTGACAATTTTGACAATTTTGACAATTTTGACAATTTTGACAATTTTGACAATTTTGACAATTTTGACAATTTTGACAATTTTGACAATTTTGACAATTTTGACAATTTTGACAATTTTGACAATTTTGACAATTTTGACAATTTTGACAATTTTGACAATTTTGACAATTTTGACAATTTTGACAATTTTGACAATTTTGACAATTTTGACAATTTTGACAATTTTGACAATTTTGACAATTTTGACAATTTTGACAATTTTGACAATTTTGACAATTTTGACAATTTTGACAATTTTGACAATTTTGACAATTTTGACAATTTTGACAATTTTGACAATTTTGACAATTTTGACAATTTTGACAATTTTGACAATTTTGACAATTTTGACAATTTTGACAATTTTGACAATTTTGACAATTTTGACAATTTTGACAATTTTGACAATTTTGACAATTTTGACAATTTTGACAATTTTGACAATTTTGAAAATTTTGACAATTTTGACAATTTTGACAATTTTGACAATTTTGACAATTTTGACAATTTTGACAATTTTGACAATTTTGACAATTTTGACAATTTTGACAATTTTGACAATTTTGACAATTTTGACAATTTTGACAATTTTGACAATTTTGACAATTTTGACAATTTTGACAATTTTGACAATTTTGTCAATTTTGACAATTTTGATAATTTTCACAATTTTGACAATTTTGACAATTTTGACAATTTTGACAATTTTGACAATTTTGACAATTTTGACAATTTTGACAATTTTGACAATTTTGACAATTTTGACAATTTTAACAATTTTGACAATTTTGACAATTTTGACAATTTTGACAATTTTGACAATTTTGACAATTTTGACAATTTTGACAATTTTGACAATTTTGACAATTTTGACAATTTTGACAATTTTGACAATTTTGACAATTTTGACAATTTTGACAATTTTGACAATTTTGACAATTTTGACAATTTTGACAATTTTGACAATTTTGACAATTTTGACAATTTTGACAATTTTGACAATTTTGACAATTTTGACAATTTTGACAATTTTGACAATTTTGACAATTTTGACAATTTTGACAATTTTGACAATTTTGACAATTTTGACAATTTTGACAATTTTGACAATTTTGACAATTTTGACAGTTTTGAAAATTTTGACAATTTTGACAATTTTGACAATTTTGACAATTTTGACAATTTTGACAATTTTGACAATTTTGACAAATTGACAATTTTGACAATTCTGACAATTTTGACAATTTTGTCAATTTTGACAATTTTGATAATTTTCACAATTTTGACAATTTTGACAATTTTGACAATTTTGACAATTTTGACAATTTTGACAATTTTGACAATTTTGACAATTTTGACAATTTTGACAATTTTGACAATTTTGACAATTTTGACAATTTTGACAATTTTGACAATTTTGACAATTTTGACAATTTTGACAATTTTGACAATTTTGACAATTTTGACAATTTTGACAATTTTGACAATTTTGACAATTTTGACAATTTTGACAATTTTGACAATTTTGACAATTTTGACAATTTTGACAATTTTGACAATTTTGACAATTTTGACAATTTTGACAATTTTGACAATTTTGACAATTTTGACAATTTTGACAATTTTGACAATTTTGACAATTTTGACAATTTTGACAATTTTGACAATTTTGACAATTTTGACAATTTTGACAATTTTAACAATTTTGACAATTTTGACAATTTGGACAATTTTGTCAATTTTGACAATTTTGATAATTTTCACAATTTTGACAATTTTGACAAATTTGACAATTTTGACAATTTTGACAATTTTGACAATTTTGACAATTTTGACAATTTTGACACTTTTGACAATTTTGACAATTTTGACAATTTTGACAATTTTGACAATTTTGACAATTTTGACAATTTTGACAATTTTGACAATTTTGACAATTTTGACAATTTTGACAATTTTGACAATTTTGACAATTTTGACAATTTTGACAATTTTGACAATTTTGACAATTTTGACAATTTTGACACTTTTGACAATTTTGACAATTTTGACAATTTTGACAATTTTGACAATTTTGACAATTTTGACAATTTTGACAATTTTGACAATTTTGTTAATTTTGACAATTTTGACAATTTTGACAATTTTGACATAAATTTATGATTTTTGTCAGTTACAATGCTCCTCAATAAAAAAAAGCTTATTTCTAAGCTTTTAACTTCTCATGATCTCAAAGTGACTGATTTTGGGCTGGCGTCATCTATCCAGAAATATTCGTAGCTATGTGAAAATATAAAAAAAAAAATTACACCCCCAATAGCTTTACTTTCCTTCCTAGTCAACATCCGATACCGGATTTTCTTAAATCGTCGAACGAACGGAAGTGCTTTGAATGCACATTCAAATCAAATATTATTTATAGTCATTTGCATCATTTGCTCTCGGATTGGTAGCTTCTGGCATTTGTTTTTACCCTTGCCACACCCACACATCCGTTCCGTCACAGACAGTCTGCACCGATTCCAACTATATGTACATATGGGCGTGCTTTCACTTCACTGTCTCCCGCTCTCTCTTATCTGGGAAAAATGTGTCACTGCAGCGTGCCAACAAATTTCAACTATTTCGACGGCAGACGAAACACTGGGATGTTGTTAAAAATTTGGAACTGAATGTTCAATTGGTACCTTGAGTTCAATTTTCAAATTCATATATAAATTTAACAATCTACTGGACGTCTGGCTTCCTCAAAGAGGTGATACTTTCCAATCAAATAAAATCTGGGTTGAAACAAAAAAAACTGTTCGTAACACGTTGTACAAAATTGAACCTTTCTACACTTTCATTAAATTGTTTATGTAACTATCTCTACATATTTGTTGGATAATTTGTAGTTCAGATGGTTTGGAAATTATGTTTTGTTTTAATTTGAATTTCTGGTTATCTTGAAAGCTTCCAATTTCAAATTCAGATTTCTCTTTTCTCCCTTTCGCATTCAAAAACAGCCTATCTGTACATTGAAAATAAGTGTCAATTCTGATATGAATAATTTTATGAACATTAGTGATGTGGATGCTTTGGTCGCATGCAGACCGAGAAAGTAGCCGCACGCGTCTGCTCCCCAGGTCAAGGGTGGCTCAAACAGCGTCTGTCTCGCAGCGAGCGCCTGAGTTTATGAAATGCGACTTCCGCCAGCTAAGTCCAAGATGGCAGCCCCATCGTGGGATAGGGACCTTAGAATAACAACCTACTGCTCCCGATTTATAAAATTGTTACGGAACCCGGAAGAAGTGACTGACCTGGAACTTTGACGACGACTTTCAGCATGAAAACACGGACTAAAATTGAAACTTGGAACGTTTTAACCCTTGCCCAACAAGGAAAGCTGGTTCAACTTGCTAGAAAAGCTAGCCGTCTGAAGCTTGAAATTCTGGGATTGAGCGAAGTACGTTGGCCTAACTCTGGAAAACACAAGGCACAGTCCGGGCAAGTACTGCTTTACTCTGGCATACGAGGAAAACACGCTACTCGGGAACGATGAGTTGATTTCCTGTTAAGCCCGCAGGCCCATTCGGCCCTCATAAGATGGGAACCGATGAACGAAAGAATAATCGTAGCCAGATTTAGAATACGAGTTAGAAACCTTACAATGGTCCAGTGTTATGCGCCAACTGACATTACCGATCTGCAGGGGAAAGATCAGTTTTACAGTCAACTGAAGAGCGTGGTAGAAAAAATTCCGAAGGCTGACATTCAAATCCATTTGGGCGACTTCAACGAATTGGCTCTGACAATCAGGACTTTGAGCGCATCATGGGTCGCCATGGCCTAGGACAGATGAGCGAAAACGGAAAGCTGTTTGTAGAATTTTGTGATAACAACAACATGGTGATCGGCGGATCGCTCTTCCCCCATCGACCAGCAAATAAAGTCACTTGGGTATCTCGAGATGGCCAAACATAATATAAAATTTATCACATCTGCATCAGCCAAAAATGGAGAAGGAGCCTTCATGATGTCCACAACAAGCGTAGTGCAGACATTGCATCTGACCATCACCTCGTCCTTGACGAGACACGACTGAGAGTTGTGCGTGTCCAACGGCGCGAGTAGAAAGCCGGGTGTCGATACAACGTCCGCCGGTAGGAGAATCCAGAGGTGAAAAGGGCATACGTTGAACAGCTAGAATCCCGAGCTTCGGAATTGCTGACAGACGGAACAGTCGAAGAACAGTGGTGTGAAATCAAGAATGCCTTTATCACGAAGAGCCATGGTACCCCCGGTAAAGTTTGTGGTAGAGGTGAATAGATGTCGGATGAAATTTGGAAGATGGTCGATGATCGGAGAAAGGCGGAAATCAAAATTGAGCAGGCATGTACCGGGTCAGTCAAAGCAGCCGCCCGCTTACGATATTTTAAGCTGGAAAAGGCAGTTAAACTAGCTTGCAGACGAGACAAGAGACCCTGGACAAACTCCCTAGCCGAAGAGAGAGAAGAGCCGCCGCCAATGGAGATTTCCGATTACTTTATGACATTTCTCGCCACCTTAATGGTGCAAGAATAATGCTTGAATGCCGCTAAAAGACCGAATAGGTCAGTTATTGACCGATTGAACAGATCAGCTCAAACGATGGACTGAGAACTTCGAACAACTCTTCCGAGTAACGAACAGCGATGACCAACAGAACCCGCAGCTTGAAACGCCAACAGTAAGTCGCATCAATGGCGTCAACTCGGAAGCGCCCTCGCTGGCTGAAATAAAAGCGGCAATGAAGTCCAACAAAGCGCCTGGAATCGATTGCATTCCTGCTGAAAGCTCAAAGCCGACCCTGCCTTGTCAGCACAAATGTTGTTGTTGTCTTTTCGCTGACATCTGAGATACTGCAACATTCCCAGCCGACTGAATGCAGGGTATCTTCGTAAAGGCGCCGAAGAAAAGGGACCTGACAGAGTGCGGTATAACGTTGATTTGTACAACCTTCAAAGCACTCTGTGATCCTGAGTGAACCTGAACTAGATCCAGGAGAAAATCGACGCTACACTTCGACGGCAACAAGCTAGACTCCGATCCGGACGATCATGTGTGGACCACATTACAACGCTACGAATAATTCTGGAACTGGACCAGGTGTTCGTTGATTTCGAAAAAGCATTCGACCGACTCAACCATGAAAACATCTGGGCGGCTCTAACGCAACGAGAAGTCCCTGAGAAACTCATCGAGGCACAGTAAGAGGCATTTTTGTGCAAGGTCTTGCACGACGGTGTCCGATCCAACCCCGGTAACTGCTGGAGTGAGACTGGGATGTATCTTATCACCGCTGCTTTTACTAATCGTAATGGACGAGTTTCTGACTGGATCGATCGAATGTGTACCATATCGAGGATTGCCGTGGAATCCTTCAACAATGGAACAACTGAACGACCTTGACCTGGCTGACGATATTGTCTTGCTCGCCCAAACACAACAAGACATGCAGAGCAAACTCGACGACCTCACCGAAAGTTCCTAGGCAGCAGGTCTCAAAGTCAATGTCGGAAAGACCAAGTCGATGGAGATCAACACAGGAAATCCTTCCAATTTCGTTGTAGCTGGGCAACAAGTTGAGCTTCCAGTGCTGGAGTGCTTCCAGTATCTTGGTAGTCAGATTACGCCTGATGATGGTATCATGAAAGACATCGAAATCCGGATCAGAAAAGCCCGATTTGCATTTGCGAGTCTCCGGAACATCTGGCGCTCACGTCAGATATCTCTTCGAACGAAAATTCGAGTCTTCAACTCAAACGTCAAATCCGTATTACTGTACTGGTGCGCAACTTCATGCACATACGCAGTAACGACGCGATAACTGCAATTATTTGTAAACCGCTGCCTGCGGAATATCATCCGCGCTTGGTGGCCTAGAAACTGGATCTCAAATGAGGAGCTATATCGCCGGTGTCATCAAAGGGCGCTAGACATCGAGATTCGGAAACGTAAGTGGAGATGGATTGGGCACATGTTGCGAAAAGATGAGAACGAGATTTGCAGAGAGGCGCTTAAATGGAATCCAGAAGGACGTCGGAGAAGAGGCAGACCCAGAAACTCGTGGCGGCGAAGCCTAGCCGCCGAAATCCGAGCTGTCGACGAGAGTCTTGATTGGGACTTGGTGAAGACGCTGGCTACGGATCGTCAACAGTGGAGGTCTTTTAGCACGGCCATATGCATTGGAGGATCGGCGCGGGAACATTAAGTAAGTAAGTAAGTTGTGAACCTGGAAGAAGATTTCGAGGGCTTGGCTTTAGTCTTGAGATGCGATTGTTACTCCTGAATAATTTTAGTCACTCTTAAAAATTTTAAATTGGAATGATGAGTTTAGAAAAGAACATTATGTCTGGCAGATTCGGAACCTCGAGGGTTTACTCCCTAACCCCCCCCCCCCTCCCCCCCTCTCCCCCGTCCGTTCCTACGGCCAACTGTACAACTGTATTTTTTTCCTTCACATTAGGATTAAGAACAAATATGAACTTACAATTATTCGCACAGATCACATTTTGAATTAAGTTCAGGCATTTTGTGCAGCTTGTAGCGATTGAACTGATCCATGTCTTTTAAAATTATTTTTCCGAATTTTTCAAAATATATTAGCTGAAAAGTCAGAAGCGTAATTACATATTTACACGCAGAAAAATAGAAATTAGTTTCAAAGGAAAGTGCCGCAAAAATAAAGGATTTTTTCCTTTGATTTTGGGACAAATAAAAATTCCTTTGATTCAAATGCATTTTCTTTTGTTTCGAAGAAATGCTTTCCTTTGAATCAAAACTTTTTCTTTGTTCCAAATAACAAAATGCTTTTGATTCAAAAGCCTTTTCGTTTAATTTTATGAAATTTGCGTTTATTCCAACGGTATTTGGGTTTCAATTTTAAAGCATTTGTTTTTCAATTCTATGTTTTGTTTCTAAAAATTCTAGTACTTAATATTAATTTTCGTCCAATTGGAAATAAAAGAAAACACTTATGGTTTAAAACATTTTATTCATTTGTAAGTTCATGTTCACATTATCGATTTTCCCTGTAATTAGACTTTTGAACCGGCACATCTGTAAATAAAGAGTAGAACAAAATGTACACATATATGTAACAATAAAAAAAATTAAATTAATTTATATACATTGCATCAACAGTACTTACTGAACGATTATTGTTGGCGGACAGTTCCTTTCGAACAACTCATGAAGGGTTTCGACGCCAGATGTCTCCTTGGACCAGATCGGAAGCGATTAATTAGATGAATGGTTGCCCTAAAAAAGTTTGTTAGGTTGACGGTTTATTTGAAATTAAATGTATTTCGATAGACTTACCTAGTCCACTATCGTTTGGCCTCTAGCCGTCGAGACTTTCCTGCGCCAGATCTTGTGATTCCGGTGATGTCTGACTGTTGCGCGGCAGGAAGATTTCCCAGAAAATGAATGGTCTGACTGGTTGTCGGAAAAACTTCTCGCCGACCCGTTCACCAACAGTAGCTAAAAAAGATGTGTCGACTGTTTGACGAAAAAATACTTTGATTCAAAAGAAAATTCATCTAAATCAATGAATTTTTACATTGATTCAGAGTCAAAACAAAAATTCCTTGAATTTAATTTAAATGTTTTGATTCAAAAACTTGGAACATTGGTTCAATGAAATAAAAATTCGGTACAATATAAAATTTACTTGAATTAAGAAAAATGGATTTTGTTTCAATGTACATGAGGTTTTTGAATCAAAGATGCATTTTTTTTATCTCAATGGTACTACTTTTCGCTGCGTGTATGGCGATTTTAATCAACGCAACGCTGACACTATTTTGGACGATGAAAAAGAAGCAATACTTCTCCCAGACGTAGGCAAGAACGAAATTATACAATTCATCTTCGGCAAAGCTTCTATTTCAGGCTTAAATCAAGTGTATCGTGTTAAGAATTGTAAAATACTTACATTGATCTATCATCTGTACAGAAGACTTTTGCATAAATGAATCGATTGATTCACTAAGGTAAAAAGAAGCATTTCACACAGCGATTGACCAGTCTCTCTTTATCTATAACTGTGCCAAACCAAGAGACTAGGAATACGAAGACCTTCCAGGCTATCAAAATTCGAACTTCGGACTTTTGAAACGAAAAATCATTAATTTAGAGTGGTCAAGTGTATTGAAGAATGAAGGAAATGTTGATACTACAGTAGATACTTTTTATGACATAATGATCAATCTGATAACTAGTTATGAACCTTCAACAACCTGTCTAGTATTTGAAAAGATTTGAAAAACTTACAAAAAAGGAAGCAAAAAGCTCACATAATCTACAGAAGTGACAGAAGTCCCACAAATCACCAAAATTATACAAATTTATGCATACAGCTCAATTCATGTATAAAAAGTTCAATTGAAAAATTCAATCAGAAAATTGAAAAAGATATTCAACAAAACCCAAAGCGTTCTTTGGCTACAGATAAAAATTCAAACTTACCTACTCAGTTGACACTAGACGGTAGCATTGAGAATAATTCGCTTGAAATTTGTAACTTATTTGCAACTTTTTTTTCGAGAAGTGTGCACAGTGACCAAGATAGAGAAAGCTTTTCATTCATACCAGATTTAGCATGTGACATTCAAGTCAACAAAACTGCTAACAACAATGTTAAAGAAAGACATAGAAAACCTGATGCAGGGCCTGATGGATTTTCGCCATGTTTCCTTAAAAACTAAGCAACCGAATTGACCAATCCTCTATTGATTCTTTTCAAAAGGTCGATAAATTATAGAAATGTAGGTACCTAAATTTTGGAAATAAAAACTTTTTGAATTTCAATTTCAAGTCCGGAAAAAAAATCAGATGTTTGAAATTATCCAGGAATAGCTATTTTGTCTTGCATCCCCAAACTCCTTGAATCAATATTAAACAAAAAAAAATATCAACAAGTATAAAATGAGGCCCTCAGAGCCAAAGGGGTATTAGTGACAAAAAGGTCAATTTTGAGTTTATGACGCCATATGACTTTTGTTTGCCCAACGGTTTATTAATACTAATGTACTGTGCAAAAGCATAATATTGTAGGTATGGCATGACTATTTTTCATGCAATGCTTTGCAAGAAACAAGCAGTGATATCAATTGAACTCATTGTTTATCAAGGCTAAAAGACATGCTTGTAATTGACAGCTTACAACTTTTTTGCCTAATAAGATTCGAAGTGAATGCCTTGGACAAAGTTGTTTAGCGGAACAATTCCTTTGGAAAATTCAGAAATTGACACAAAAACCATAAGCAGGCTCTCTTACACAAAAGAATCGAAAATGATATTGATTTTTCAGTACAAAATATTAAATTTAGGTTAGTATGGTAACCTAATAGCTCAAATTCATTCATGTAAACGTTAATTAAAAATTCTGCAAAAAAATCATGGATGAGTTTTGAACCAGAAATGAAGCCCTGGGGTTCAGAGATGTTAAAATCGCGAGTCTACATACTCGCACTTTGCCCTTCTTTGCAGAACGATTTTATTTCGTTAAACTCAATCTGCAATGATGCTATCTAAAGTTCAACTCGGAAAGCATCAGGAAGTAAGCTTCGGGTAAACTCGGCAGGAGTAAACAGCAATCGGGGGAGAAACATCAGCGAAGCAAACGAACAGTTCAGCGAATTAAAGAAAAAATCGTTTTCGTTCGGCAGCCGAACACATCAATCGGACAACGCATGGGGGCGTGGCTAAAAGTGATAGATACAAGGGAACGGGAAACGAGCGAGAGAAGGGTGCGAGGAATGTTAACTCGGTCCGTCGGGCAACGATCGCTCGTGAGCATTCGTGTACGGTAAGCTTCGTTCTGTTGTTTCATTGGTGTGATTTTATTCCTGCGAGGAGGGGAAAACATCAACTCGGAACTGTTCTCTTTGTTTTGTGTGCAATCACGTCATGATTGGAACGAAGATAAAATCAATCTGCACACAACAAGTTAAACTCGGAAAAAATCAGCCGAATGATTCTTTCCGAGGCGAGTTTAAACACCGCTGCTGGGGTTAAGGGTTTGAGAAATTCAAAAATGACCCCAAATCGACTCAGTCTAGCGAAACAATGAACAAAACACAATTCAAAAAAGCATTTTAAACAAATTCATACAACAACAAAACAACTGCTTACATTAATTTTTAAGTGTAATGTTAAGTACCTTTTGTTGTCTATAATGTTTAATTTAACTATCTATATATATAAAAAGCAATTTCTGTATGTTTGTTTGTTTGTTTGTTTGTTTGTTTGTTTGTTTGTTTGTTTGTTTGTTTGTTTGTTTGTTTGTTTGTTTGTCCTCTATAGACTCAGCCGTCTTAAGAGCTAGAGAGCTGAAATTTGGCATGTATGTTCATTAGGACCAGGAATGATGAAAAATGTTTTCGGATTTTCGGATGACCCCTTCTGAAGGGGGTCGTCCATACAAGACAAATATTGTTTTCGCGATATTGACGTAATTTTTCGTCGGATTGTGATGAACATTTGCACATAAGGGTTTTGAGAGATGGCCAATCAATTTCAGGCATTACATTTTGGTTCAGGGGTTGGCCAAAGGGGTCGTCCATTTCAACTGTTCATTGTTTTTGCGATATTGGCGTTATTATAAATCGGATTGAGATGAAACTTTGCCCATAGAAGTTTTGAATGACGAGCAATCAATTCGAAAGGCTTACTGATAATGACGTTTTCGTACATCGGATTGGGATGAAAATTTGCACATAAGAGTTATTAGGGACAAACAATAGATTTAACTGATCCAAATGAGAGTCAGGGGTCGGCCAAAGGGGTCGTCCATATTAACAATTCACTGTTAATGCGATATTGTAGTTATTATATTACGGATTCAGATGAAAATTGGCACACGAGAGTTTTGAGGGACGGGTAATCGATTTCAGGTACCAAATTCAGTGTAAGAGGTCGGCGAAGGGGGTCGTCCATATTAACCTTTCCATATTTTTGCAATATCGTCGTTATTATACATAGGATTGGGATGAAAATTTGCACACGGTAGTTTTCAGGGACGGGCAATCGATTTCAGATGTCAAATGTTTTGCCAGGGGTCGTCGAAAGGGGTCGTCGAAAGGGGTCGTACACATTAATTAAATTTCCCACTGTTTTTGGCAATATTGACGTTATTATGCAATGGATTGCTTTGAAAATTTGCACACGGGAGTTTTGAAGGAAGGGCAATCGATTTCAGATATCAAAGATTGTATTAGAGGTCACCAAAAGGGGTTTATTTTTTTGGCAATAATTGCGTTGTTATGCAACGATCGAGTCGAAATTTATACACAGGGGTTTTCGCCACGGTCAATTGATTCATGATTTAAAACGAAGTAGCAGACTTCAGAAAAGTGATCGTCTAATATTTTTGCGATTATTACTTAACAATGTATTTGGAAGTGCATCTGGAAAATGCTTGGCAATTGACTTTCATACAAACTGTTCATAACATATTCCAAGTTTAAAGCGAAACGGAGTTCGTATGGGATCAGCTAGTAAATAAATAAATTAAAGTTTAATTTTTGCGAAACCTTCGCATCTAGTGATTCTAAATTTCTGATAACCTTATGTTTCTCTGAAAATGATAGAAAATCTATCGAAGCTCATTTCATTATAATATTTTAATACGTTCTCAACCAAGCGTCAACCACTCAAAAAAAAGAAAAGCCAAAACATCAACGGATAATATTATTTCTGCTCCAAATTCCGGATGGGGAACAGATAAGAATATGGTTAAAATCCGAGATAATCTTGAATAATAAATATATCTTCAAATTTTTGTTATGACATTTCCAATTTAGACGTTTTTTGCGTCAACCATTCTTGTTGACGAACGTGATAAAACTCTGTAGTCGAAAAGTTACTCGTTTAAAATATATTTCTGAAAATTGGACGGATAAACTTTCAGTGTTGAAAAAAAGAACAATCTGTTTGAGGCAATGCATAAATTTTCTCGCGATTTCTACCGCTTTTTCATCGTCGGCAAAGTTAAAGTCAGAAAGTTTTCAATACTTATGCTCCATAAATTGGAATTTCATTTGCATAGCGTGAGAACAAAATATTCAAAATGAACCAAGAAATGATTTTTTAAATATATTTTCTCAAAAAACACTGTTAGGGTATTTATTCTCAGAATTAATTAAAAACTAACAATTGTTTGCAGGGCATCCTATGTGCTATTTTATGAAATCATTGAAAAAGTTTCTGATGAAAATCAACTCTAGACTTATGACTGAGTTATGCGTGTATTAATATAACTCCTTTTATGCATTAGCTGCAGCGAAACTGCCAACCAAAGTTTGGCCAAAAATGAGCCAAACGAAATGCTCGACCAAGGACCAATGTGTCAATCGACAAGCCAGAAACACGAAATTTTATAATCAGGTTAGACAAACAAACAGAGGAAATTTGTGCACAGCATAAACACAAACAAGTCAGCGCTCGGAGGCTTCGATTCGGCAGGCCCATTGCATTGAGCAGTGATCTATGGGACATTCAGGAGGCAGAATAGATTTTCCCTTCCTTCGCCGCCCAATCCAATGCAGTGCTGCCAACTTCCCGTTGGAATGGCTGGCAGCCAGAGCCTGATGCTTCGTCGTTCAATAGTGGAGTGAAACATTAGTCAAACATTTCCTCCTCGCATAACAGCCAATCTAACGAAGATCGCTCCCAGCTACACCATTAAAGTGAATTTAGCCCTGCAGAGTTCCGGGGGCGGCCGTTTTAGTAGGTTCATGCCAACTTGCTAACAATCTACATAGGCCTATTCGAGACTAATACCGATGATGTCACAAATGAGTAAAATCGAGTCGCTTTCCTGCCCCGAAGGCTCGTTCTCAACTTATGGTTGGCAGCATTCATAACATGCTCGATGCAGCAGAAAGCCTATTGAGCCTGCCAGCCAGCCAATACACGCAGCACACACTATTCAGTTTCCGAACCTTCGTAAATGTGAATGACTCGGTCGGGTTGTTGATGCTGTTTTGCAAGGCAATTTCGATGCGTGAATACATTTCACAAATATTTACATTTACGCTGCTGCTGTACAAGATCACCTACCACAGCAGCTTCACGAGACGGTTTGTTGGGCCCCATCGGTAGCAGCATGTCAGAAACGTGATGACGGACGTGGTAAGGGAAAACTGCTGGCAAATTTTAAGGCAACTGAACATGAGCCTAGTGTTGTTACTGACATCAAAGCTCTTGATGATTTTTTTTTCAATTCAGTAAAAAACGGGTGTTTTAAAAACATGTATCTAATCGTTGTTCTCAAAGAAATTCTTAAATATTGAACTTTTGCGTCAAAAATCAATCAACAACAAGGATATTTTATTTGAAAGTACCGTCAAACGGGGCAACATGCAAAAGCAGGGTTAGATGCAACATTTGTATACCACATAACTCATTCAATTTTTATTTCAATATACTGTAATAAAGTTATCATTGAATGATAACAAATTGATGATGACATATTTTTTAACATCCTGAAAGAGTTTTTAAAAGTTTATGATTGTCATAATAATTTTTAAAAATCGAGCAATAAATGTATAAATTTTTGCATTTTTCGATGCTGTAAAAAACTTTACCCAGTATGACGGATTGGCTTAATGATATCACCTACAAACTTTATATTGCTTTCATTATCCTATACCAACACTGTTGGAGTTAATATATTTTTCAAACAATCACCAATTTTTTTTGAATAAATAAATTTATAATTCACTTACCAGTCTGGGGCAAAAGGCAAAAAAATGAAAATCAGAACTAAACCTCATAAATCTCGTTTCTATATGTTAGGATATGATTATTTTGCATTATGTGTCTGTTAACATTCAAATTTCATCCATTCTAAAATTTATTTTCAAGCTTTCAACTAATAGAATACTTGTAGTAATTTGTTACCCCTAAATGTATGCAGCAAATTAACACTTTTTCCTTAAAAACATTTTCGATAGAAATATGTAAAATTTAATTCGAACAAAACAAAATAATTACTGCAATTGGTGCTTTATGCGTTATGACATCACAAATGTATCAAAAACCATAAATTTTCAAACGTTTTCGTTTGATTTTTCATTAATAACAGAGTTTGTTGCAACTTACCACGTTTTCTTAGTAGGGTGAAAATCGCAAGATTTTGAAAATTTAAAAATAACTGGTAAAACCAATAATTTTTCAGACTACGTAAATTTGGTGTCCCATCAACCTTAAAACTTTTGATGTACAAGAGGAATGATTATCTCTAGGCATTAAGATTTTAGAAGCCATTGAAGTTGAAAATTGTTGCATGTTGCCCCAGTTGACGGTATTGAAAAAAAAGACCTCAGATTGCCGATGATATCACTTTTTTTTGAAAAAAAAAACTTTTATCTCTTTTATCTATCAAAATGAAAAAATGACAAAAACGACAAAAATGACAAAAATGACAAAAATGACAAAAATGACAAAAATGACAAAAATGACAAAAATGACAAAAATGACAAAAATGACAAAAATGACAAAAATGACAAAAATGACAAAAATGACAAAAATGACAAAAATGACAAAAATGACAAAAATGACAAAAATGACAAAAATGACAAAAATGACAAAAATGACAAAAATGACAAAAATGACAAAAATGACAAAAATGACAAAAATGACAAAAATGACAAAAATGACAAAAATGACAAAAATGACAAAAATGACAAAAATGACAAAAATGACAAAAATGACAAAAATGACAAAAATGACAAAAATGACAAAAATGACAAAAATGACAAAAATGACAAAAATGACAAAAATATGACAAAAATGACAAAAATGACAAAAATGACAAAAATGACAAAAATGACAAAAATGACAAAAATGACAAAAATGACAAAAATGACAAAAATGACAAAAATGACAAAAATGACAAAAATGACAAAAATGACAAAAATGACAAAAATGACAAAAATGACAAAAATGACAAAAATGACAAAAATGACAAAAATGACAAAAATGACAAAAATGACAAAAATGACAAAAATGACAAAAATGACAAAAATGACAAAAATGACAAAAATGACAAAAATGACAAAAATGACAAAAATGACAAAAATGACAAAAATGACAAAAATGACAAAAATGACAAAAATGACAAAAATGACAAAAATGACAAAAATGACAAAAATGACAAAAATGACAAAAATGACAAAAATGACAAAAATGACAAAAATGACAAAAATGACAAAAATGACAAAAATGACAAAAATGACAAAAATGACAAAAATGACAAAAATGACAAAAATGACAAAAATGACAAAAATGACAAAAATGACAAAAATGACAAAAATGACAAAAATGACAAAAATGACAAAAATGACAAAAATGACAAAAATGACAAAAATGACAAAAATGACAAAAATGACAAAAATGACAAAAATGACAAAAATGACAAAAATGACAAAAATGACAAAAATGACAAAAATGACAAAAATGACAAAAATGACAAAAATGACAAAAATGACAAAAATGACAAAAATGACAAAAATGACAAAAATGACAAAAATGACAAAAATGACAAAAATGACAAAAATGACAAAAATGACAAAAATGACAAAAATGACAAAAATGACAAAAATGACAAAAATGACAAAAATGACAAAAATGACAAAAATGACAAAAATGACAAAAATGACAAAAATGACAAAAATGACAAAAATGACAAAAATGACAAAAATGACAAAAATGACAAAAATGACAAAAATGACAAAAATGACAAAAATGACAAAAATGACAAAAATGACAAAAGTGACAAAAATGACAAAAATTACAAAATTACAAAATTTACAAAATTTACAAAATTTACAAAATTACAAAAATTACAAACATTACAACAATTACAAAAATTACAAAAATTACAAAAATGACAAAAATGACAAAAATTACAAAAATGACAAAAATGACAAAAATGACAAAAAAATACAAAAATTACAAAAATTACAAAAATTATCAAAGTTACCAAAAATAATCAAAAATACAAAAATTACAAAAATTACAAAAATTATCAAAGTTACCAAAAATTATCAAAATTACACAAATTAAAAAACTTACGGAAATGAAAAAAATTACAAGTTTAACAGAAATAACAAAAAAGATACAAATTACAAAAATTAGACTCATGATACTTAATTTTTACAAAAAACCAATGAGAAAATTCTTGGGGGTAAGGGGTTTTCGAAAATCAAATTTTGCTAGAAATAACAATACAACAAATGCACGATAAATAAGAATTTAATTCCTTTAACCATTTTTCAACTAATGAGCAACACACTAACTCTAAAAAACTATTAGTTTAACTTAAGCTGGCCAGATTGCCCAATTTTATCCGGGTTTCCCCGGAAAATTGATGCAAAACATCGAGAAAGTTCGGTCCGGCCCGGTTGCCGGATATCGTGAAAAAAGTCCGGATATTGCCCGGATTTTTTCACAATTTTCACAAAGAAACCAAAAAAAAATCAAAGTTTTTGAGTAAGTTTCAGCAAAATCAATTAACGGTATGGACATTTTCAACGATTATAAACCTTTAAATATTTAAGTGTTCCACAAAGTTTTTGGAAGTCTGCAATTATATTAATAAAATATTAATTTAATTTTTTTTTCATTTTTCTTTGCTTTTAAGTATATATAATAACACCTAAATTTTACCCGGTTATTGCCAGGTTTTGGGTTTTGAAAAATTGAAATCAATGCCCGGATTTTGCCAGGTCTTTTTTGAAAAAAATGCTCGGAATTTCTAGGCTCGGATGGGAGTGGAAAAAATTCTGGCAACCTTAGTTTAACTGATTTCGAATCCTTCTTGTGATTTAGAGATCTGTTTCAAAACATATCTTAAACACTTAGTTTTTCGAAATCTCAAATCAATATTTCCGAAACGCCATCAAAGGAAAAAAAAAAATGAAAATTTTGAATACGAATCAGAACCAGAATTCAAAGCTTCGGGTATAAAATTTAGTGCAGAAAAATAGAGTTAACAAAATAAAACACCAGATTTCAAACAAAACAAACATATATACGAACTCAGAAATAAATTTCATAACAGATTAAAAATAAACCATGAATAAAATTTTTTTATAAAATATTATTCAATTTGTCATATTTATTTAAATTTATTTTCAAAATTTTCAATTGAAGGGTTGATTAAAACAATCCACGGAAATATTTTGAATTCGAAAAAAAATCATCACGTTTGGAAATGAGAATTAAAGATTACACAGGTTCGATGAATGAGTTTATTTGATTAAATGACAATAACCAACGTCAGAGATTTTTTTTTTCGAACTCGAATGTTTATAGTTGCTAAAATAAAAGGCCTAAAAAGTCATTTTTGAAGTCCACAATAAACACTTTATATATTTTCAATTCAACATGTTCTATTCATCATTGAAATTTTAAAATGAGAAAATATACATAGGTTGGGAAATTTGATTTCTTGAGAGATCAACAAAAAACTGATAAAAATAATAAATGGAAAATCAAGCTTTGTTTTAAATATTGAAAACATAAAGCAAAATGTAATGCTGTTAGCATTTATATAAAGCTTTTAAGTTGCTGAATCAAATCATCTTTCGAAATTTTATGCTCTTTTTTTTTTTTTTTATATTGTTTTTATTCCAGTCAGTTTAAAACATTTCTAAGTAGTTTTTGAGTGTAGTACAATTTTTCAAACTATCATTTACTTCTAAATGGTACATGATGTACCTAATAAAAATTTTCAATGCTTTTCTACTATTTACACTTCTACAAATCTCCTCAGGATAACAAAATTTCTCGAAGCTATTGGAGCCTCGAACATGTTGCTGGAAAACTGCCCACATTGGTGCAACTGCTGAACACCCCGCATACTTGTGATCGATGTCTTCTACCAAATTACAAAAGTTACAGTTTGGATCATCTCGTCTTTCTTGTTCATAGAAAAGTGCGTTGTGGTTTAGCTTTCCATGAACCAGCAAAAAGTATATTGACTTTTCTTCGGAGTCCAATTCTCGGCTGTTGATGTTTCTCCAGATCCGGTTCCATCGTTTGTTGATTCTGCTAACTATGCGAACAGGAGGCAAGGTGTTAACGAAGTGCTCGTAGATTCGCTTTGCCTCTGGTGCTGCTCGAATTTCCGCATTAATATCCTCCAGCCCTCTTCTTATGATACTTAGGTGTGACATCGTATGTGGTATTATATCTAAGGTAATGTATTGGTTGACGGACGGGATTCTGTTCTCAAGACGCAAAAATCGGTTGACCAGTAGAGACTTTGACTTCAAGTCTGGGGAGTGTAGGCCAAGTCCTCCATTGCTTTTTGACCTTACTATGTCGGTTAATCTAACACGTTGTGCCGGAATATTTGACCATAGAAAATAGCCGATTTGGCGGGTGATCATGGCTATATAGGGGAGGAGCGGGCTATATGCGCCTATTAAGCAGAACACTGATTCAATCAAATATCACATCGAATATGTGTACAAAAACTATATACACGTGTGCATGCATCTGTTTTCTATACATTGGAGTAATTTTTATGTTGAAATTTTCTTCTGTTTCCAAGAAAATGATTTTATTATAAGTGTTGTCTAAAATGCCGAACATCAAACCGTGCGGGCTAAATGCGCCTATTTATGTTTTGAACATAATTTCTGTTTTTTGGGCAATATTTACGTATAATTTCATTGAAACTGCTAGAAAGTAATAATTTTCGTACGACAAAGCTGAAATTTTGTAAAAATCTATGTTTATTATAATTTTAGTGAATAAATCAAAAGTTAGGGTTGCCATACTATGGAGGCAGTTCATCCATGGGAAAATCTTTATCAAATCTGTTTTCAGATCTTCAATTCTCCCTTAAGATGTTATTCAGAGCTTAGATTTGAAGGTTCAATGATAAAAATAATTTATTTATTCTATTTAAGCTGTTATTTTACGATGGAGGCATTTTACAAACATGATGGGGGCATACGAAAACACTCTATTATTCCACTTTATAATCATTATTAAACCTCCACAAAAGCTGAAATATGTTTAATTTCTTAAGTTCATTTGAGTAAGTAACAAAAACCATTCTAGTTTTTGTTTTAAGCTTCTTTACGTATAATTTTTAAAAGTCGAAATATTACATCAAAATGTATCAAAACCTTGTATGATTTTTTAAATTTTTTTGAGTTTGTCAATTCATAAAATTCTTTCTTGCCTTATGTTCTAAGCGTATCACCCTCAAAATGCATTGGTCAGATAAGCTGTCTAGTCAGCCATTTCATCAAACAGACGTAGGGTCATTTAACCCGATAGGCCCATTTAGGAAACCTTTCCCCTACTTATTTGTCAAGGGTAAAATTGACGCTAAGTACCATAGTCTGGAGCATATATATGTGTTGAGGAGAAAAACTTTCTGTTTTAAGTTTAACAGTCTGTAACGATGCGTTACGAGCATAGCATTTATATTTCGGTATAGTTTTTCCATGTTAGCTTCAATGGTTTCTTTCACATTCCTATGAAAAACGACCCCAAGAATTTTGACAGCATCTTTTTTTTCAAAATCGTTCCAGAAAGGGAGCTGCGTACCGAACTCCATTGCTTCCGTTTTCCGTATGTTTAACTTTGCTCCAGCTACAGCTTCAAAATTTTCTAGGCATGCTTTTATTGCCTGCAGATTTGAAACTTCACGTACAATGATAGTTATATCGTCAGCATAAGCTATAACGAATTCTCCAGGGGAGTTGCATATTTGGTTCAGCTTTTCTAAAAGGGGCTGGAGATAGATCACAAAGAATAACATACTCAGGGGATCTCCTTGCCGAACTGATCTTCTTATCCCAAAAGGTTCGGTGCATTTCCCATTGATCAAAATTTGCGACGAGGCAGCCATCAACAGATTTGCCTGAAGATCAAGAAATCTCCTATTGAAACGCATCGAGCGGAGCGTAGTGAGAAGAAAACTATGGCTGACGCGATCGAAAGCATGGCTAAAGTCAAGTGCAACAAGTATTCCACCCGTCCGCTCATGGTTTGAGATTGCAATTTGGTCTCTAACGGTACATACAGCTTCAAAAATGTTTCGATCGCCATTGCTGCATTTTTGATGAGATGTAAGAACATCAGGTATCAAACATCCCAATCTGGCTTTGAAGACTCGGCAAAATATCTTGAAGTCAACGTTTAATAATGTTATGGGTCTGTACGAGGCTAGTGTGCCGTCGCCATCCTTTTTCTTAACGAGAACAATAATCCCATCTTGTAAACAATCTGGGATAAGACCGTTTTTTATGTCATTTAAAACAAGGGTGAATTCTGTTTTGATAATATCCCACACTTTTTGAAAGAATTCTTTAGTCAAACCATCTTTTCCTGGAGATTTATTAGCAGCTGAACCTTGTATTGCAGTGAAAATTTCTTCCTCAGTGAAGTCATTCATTAAGCGATCGTTAAGATGATTATTTTGAACAGTTCTCAGGGGGACAAAATTTCCATCTGGTAGAACTTGCTCCGAATCAAAAAGCTCCGAAAAATAATTTAATATGTGTTGCCTTATTTCTGTCTCGTCCTCCGTAACTATCTGACCAATTTGCAATGATTGCACCCTCAATTAAAATTTTTTAGTCCTGGAAAGGACAAAAGGAATGAACAATGTTTTTCATATTGAAAATTTAAATGTATATGCTGCAAAGAAAAACTTAAAATTTAGAAATGGAAATCAAAGACTTATTTGAAAAAAAAAAAAAAACAATAGCTATAATATTTACTAACGCTTTAAAAAAATTAGATTTCAGATTGATGGTGAAAGTAATCCTAAATGAATTCATTTTGTTGGAAATTGATTCAAAATAGGTTTATGTTATCCAGGCCCGTGCGAAGGACCCACTCATGGGGGGGGTTTTCAAAATTCAAAATTAAGATTTTCAAAGTTTTGAATCATTGCTCTTTCCGGCAAGTCATCAATAAATTATTTTAAATGATTTTACTTATTTTGAGCTACAAATTTGCTTAAAAATACATACAAAGTTTACAAATCTAACATCAATTTTTTAGAAAACACAGAAAACGAATGCGATTTGAAATTTTGATTGAAACCAGGGTTTAAAGCTTCAGACATAAGAATAATAATTATAAAATTCATATATTTTAACCCAGATTTAAAAATAAACTAAATTCGAATTCTAAAATAAATTTCAAACCAGGGAAGAAAATAATCATGATTTGGAATTGTTCAGCAAAACTTTATTCATTTTTGTTTATTAATCGTCGAAATTTACATTCCTGTTTTTCATTTTCAATTGAAGGCTTGATTGAAAAACTTCGCTGTAATATTTGAAATTTGAGAAAATATTTGAATTGTGAAATCTTGATTAAGAAAAGAATCCATTTTGAACTTGAGAGAATTTATTCGAACTGAAATAGTTCATTTCTGAAGTTCACAATAATTACTTCATATATTGATAAAACAACATGTTCAGTTTATCATTGAAAGCTTCTATTGTCAAAGTACAGGTTGGGAAATGGGTGATTTCTTGAGTGATCAATAAGAAACTTATAAAGAAAAAAAAAATTTAAAGTTTTGTTGTTAATATTGAAAGCACAAAGCAAATACTTATTTAATAAATTTTGTGCATTGAAATTTTGCTTTAAAGTTTCTACTTGGAATAATCTCGAATCTTTGCATAAATTAAAAAAATCAAATATTTAAAAAAGATTATTCAAAGGAATGAAAATAAGTAAAACCATTCTAAATTTTCAAGTGCAAGTTTTATAGTTGAAAATTTCGAGCTATGCATATTTTGTAGCCGTCAATTGAAATACTGAGTTCTAGAAAGAAAAAAAGGTAGAAACTATTAAAATTTATTTAAATTATTTTAAAGGAATTTAAAATGTTTGACTATAAAAATCGGTTAATTCATGTGAAAATAAAAAATAAAAAACTATATAATTCGGTTACTCTATTCGAATATTAAAACAAATTAAGACATTAAAAAATGTACGTTTCTAGTATTGATGATGATATGGAGTTTATAAGTTTAAAAATGAATCAGTTTTAAATGGAATCAATCATAGATAACTGATGCTCTTACAAATGCGCATGAAATTGAAAAAACTGATTCCTTATTTGTTAATTATAATTTAATTTATTTAGGAATAATAATGATGATGGTGATGATGATGCATGATTTAAATAAGCTAACTTCTACAGTTTTTATAAACTTAGAATAAATCATTACACGCATATCCGACTATAGTGAAGAAATTTAAAATAGAAAAGATATTATTTCCTTTTACCAATTTGTTGAAACCTGAATTTGATTTTCGCTTAAAAACATCTGAAATTATATTTGATTTAAATGAAGTAAAGTGAACAAGTAGAAGACTGCCATAACATTCTTTGCTGAAACCAAATTTAGATGCGATCTAGTAGAAAATGGGTAATTAATTTGAAGCCTTTTTTAAATCTTTTGTTATGTTTTTAAGTTTTGTCAAAAATGTAAGAAAAATTCTTAAACAATTTTCACCTATTTTAAAAAGTGGCTACCAACTTGTGAATCACAAGTTGTGATGTGTAAAATTAGTATTCTATGGATGAATTTCGAAGTTCAAATGGTTGGTTTCAAAATTTGAACTTGTTCAATTACACTTCTTAGTGAAAACCCATTTTGAACACGAGCTACGGGTTTTGTGTGTCAAGAATTAAGTTTCAATAGAAAAGGTATTAACTGAAGTGCAAATCGAAATCTAGAATTGATTGGCTTCAATTCGTGAACGTCATATAGAGCCCTAAAATGAAATCTTTCTCGAAATTCCGCCGAAGGCGAGCCGAATTTCTTCCATGTTTGTCAACACTGATTTTTAAACACCTTTTGGGATCAAGTGATTTCCCGGTAAATTCATTTCTTGTACCGAAAATTTAACTTGGAAAAAATCTCCATGGGGGGGGTTAAACCCCTAAAACCCCCCCCCCCCCCCGTTCGCACGGCCTTGATGTTATCGATTGTATTCTATTTGTGGTTATTTTTTCGTTCAAAGATTTTAGGCAAATGATTTTTTTAAATGCCCGACGTTTCCACCGTTTTTGTTGGTCTTTCTCAAGGGTATCATCTTAGTCGTTTTTGTGAGATTTTGTTTTTAATGTCAACGCTTAGGTGTCATCGCTTTCCTTTTTGTCATCCAGAAAACGATAGACAAGATTTGAATACTGATTCAAATGTTTTACGTCTGTCTTTTTAAAATGAAATCGTGGATTGAAGATGATCAGTTGGAGAGAAACATTAAAAAATTTATCCAAAAACTGCCCTATTCGTTCCATTTCGCAGTATCACCTTTCTAAGTAATATCATGTTTGAAAATAATTCCAAATTTGTGTTATGCAAATTTTTCTTTTTTTTAATTGGCGACAAGCGCTTTTGAAGAGTGATCACTTTTACGCTACATTAAGCGGTTTCAACTAGCGATCGCTAGCGTTTTTATCGAGTTTGAGGAATTATTAAAAATTCAGAGGTACAATGATATAAACATGTTCACAAAACTTAAAGAAAAGGTTTAAACAGGTTTTGTGTAATATTTTACAGTTTTATCTAAAACTGCACGAACTTCTCAAATGATTTTTATCTTTTTTTAAAAGATATTCAAAATACAAATATTGATATTGATTGAAAACAATCAAAATGCATATTTCGATTCAGGACACCTAAATTAATCGAAATTTGCTCTTAAATTCTTTGTACCTCGGAATAATGTTTAATTTTTTGCATTTTGAAATTTATCGAAAACCTTTTGGATGGGGAGTTGAGTATATAATTGAACAAGATGCGCAAAATAAAATTTTGTCTGGAAGAGGTTTTTTATGAAAAACATTTCAAATCAGCATCCAAATTGTAATGACAAACGAGATTTTTTTTTGAAGAGAAGCCCTCTTTTAAAAAATAAATGCTACTAGTTATTTTTTGTTATGGTATTGTACAAAACCTAGAAAGTTCCTGTATTTGTGCTACTGCTTACAATTGTAACTGTTAGTGAAAATGTAAACGATATTTAAAGGATCAACTCGTGTATTTGATGTTCAAAGCAGCAGCAGCATTGGAATTGTAGACCATTTTTGGGTCTACTTTTTTGTACCTAACTTGAATGAGGACCAAACTTTTCACACAACATCAGGCTGCCCCAAATTAATTGCAAAGCAGTTGAAAAAATGTGTTGCACTTTTGCATGCTTTTGAAAGCTGGTTTTAGTATGCGGAAAAAAACAGAAAAAAAAACTCTCCCTTAGCACACCGTACTTACAACTTGGCGTGGCGTCAACTGGTTACAAACATGAACCGCAAAACTAAAACAGCACGAATTGAAAAAGTGAAACCTTTCGAGTGAGATCCTAGAAAAAATTTGGTTGAATATTTTCGACGTTGTTGGATTCCCCTGGAACATAAAACAAATTTTCCGGTGACATTTGGTTAATTAAAATTTATCCAGTGAGTTGGTCAGTGCTAACCCGGTGTTTTGTTGTTATTTTGAGCAAAATCCTGAGTGCGTCACATGCTCAACCTTCAGTTAGCTTTTTATAAAGTATCTAGTTGAAATGTTTTGTAGAAGCTGATGCGTTCCAATACTTTTTTTAAATAGTTCAATCGATGGCAAATGGATAAACATCAAGGTCAACCATAGTAGGACATAGTAAAACAATTTTTTGGCCATCAGCTCAAGAAAAGGTTTTCATTTATTTCAGCTTACTCGTCGAACAGTCAACTGAATTAGCGATTTAGAGCTGAAAGCTGTGAACATCATTTTTGTTGATTCGTTTTTACCCCTTAATACATAGTGCTGTTTTAAAACAAAACTTATCAAAATCCAAATATCTCGGAAACGTGTGGATATTTTTGAGTGATGTATTCACAAAAAATATCTTAGAAATTTAAAGACATTTGCCCAATGTATTTTTAAAATATTAATGTATGTGTGAGATATCGTACAAAGTATGCGGATAAATTGCAAAAATCAAATTTAATTTTTTTTTTTTGAAAAAAGAAGTTTTTGAAAAATCACTGTTATTTCTTCAGATTTTGAAATTCAAACAATCTTTTTAATCTAAACCAATCTCAAACACCTCCCTGCAGCCAATTAACAAGATTTGGATGAAATTTGTAAATCGTACTGAAAAAAACTAAGAATTTCAAAAAATATTTTCAACTTTGATGGGCCAAAACTTTCATAAAATTCATAACGGCTTCAACCCTGTTCAGTTGTGTTATTCGAATTTAAAGTTTTTGTTTAACTGAATCAATAACTGCTACTCTCATTAAAAAAAATGTCGCGCATTAAAGGGTTAAACACATTTTCTACCTTAAACTTTTTTTAGAAGAGGATTCGTTATTGAACAAATACTGAAGAAAACCAGTTTGTAGTTATTCCTTATATTTTCAAGCTTAAAGTTGCACGTGCACACTATTAAACTTTTTTTTTATTTGAATCACTTAATTTTGAATTTCTTATCAGTGATTAGATATAATGAATTTTCTCATAATTGAGGATGATATGATATCTAAACTTATCTACTTGATTTCAACATTTTGATCACATAATAAAAATTTGGAATAAAATTTCTAGCTCTTATTTTGATTCCTGCGTTCCATTAAATTGAAATCTTCATATATTTTTATTTGGTGCACATATAGTTTGAGGATAGATAAAATGAAATCTGGGTTTGGAAGTTCTTCTAGCATCTAAACAGATTGATTTTTTTTAAATGAGTTGAAAAATACGAGTTCCATTCCAATACGAGTTACCAATTCCATTTATTTTGCTTATTCGTATTTTCAAATATTCATTTTTATTTCGAAAATAACTTTTATACATGAACTTTGATACATGAATTTTGAAAGCTTTTAAATTGTAAAATTTTCTGAGCAAACAACTGAAACAGAATTTTAATTTGTAAAAAAGCTTTGTAACGTCACGACTTTGATCGTTCATATTTCAATCGCAATTTGATCCAGAATAGAAACTTTTGGTACCAAAATGACGCTGCATTCAAATATAGATCTTATTGTTTTGTACACAATTAATTTTAACCTTCATACACGATCACTCTTTAAATGCTAGGAATGTTTCGTAACGCTACAGTGGAATGGGTAAAATTCCAAATTCTTAATGAAGAATCTAAACACTTTTTTGAGTAAATTAAATTTGATAACTCAAAATAACATTATGAACGATGCATTCAGATTTTTGTGTTTCAAGCTATCGACAATTTTAAAATGTCATGAAAATTATGAAATTCACCAACTTGAGTATGATTTATTGAATGTTTTGAACTTTGGGTTCCAAATTTGAGTTCTGTGTTTCAATTTCAACACTACATTTAGCTATTGTTTAAGCTTTTGGTATTTTCTTCAAACATTTTAAGAATGTTACGAATCATACATTTATTCAAAAGATATTAATGAAACAACAGTTCTTTTTGCTTCTTTGTCAGTTTATGTTTCCTTATGTTGATTTTTTAAGGATTGTTATTCAAATTACAGTAATACCTCGATATAAAGCAACCTCTTTTTAAAGCAACCTCGATATAACGTAACCCAATATGAAGCAACTTTTGCCTCTATATTACGTAACTTTTAAAAATGTTTCTAATTTGAATAAATATGTTTAATTTCAATACATTCTTGTCATAAAAATATAATAATGTTGTTTATGAGCCATGCGGTAAATTCTCGGAGGCATAAAGAGCGAATGAGCGCAAGCGTTGAAAATGTAACTCCAGTACTTTCAGTATTGTGATAGTCGCTTTTGTGCTTTTGAAAATCCAGCCTAGAGCATGTATCTCCATTTCAAAACTTAATGACTATATTTGCACCTACATATCAGTTGCTTAAGCTGAAGTGAGGTTAGGGCATTCAGTCTTTTATTCAAATATTTTTTTATGATTGCTGACAGTTGATCAATCACTGTACAGACTTCTGTACCATACCGAATGCACGGATTTTATCACTTGCTATGAAAATAACAAATAAACATTAAAGAGCTGCTAGTATACTACAGGTCCTCCAAGAACGCCTGAATGACCAGAACTTTATTTAAGAATGGTTTTTCGAGCAGTTGTGCCAAAAATCACCAAGTTTCTTGAAGAATATGGTTTTCCTATCAAAGCTGCTCTTGTTTTAGACAATTGTTCTGCGCATTTCGGCGCAGATGAGCTGAAAACCGAAGATGGGTCGATCTTTACCATTTTTTTACCACCGAATACCACTGCGGCAATACAGCCAATGGACCAGAATATAATTCAAATGATGTTGAATTTAATGTTATTCACTGAAAAGAACACTAAAATAGAGGACAGAGGAGGAGCGAGAAGCCTCGAGTGTTTTATTCAGAGAAATTTTCACAAAACACTTCTCGGTAGACACTACTTACAGGATTCATTGTAAAATGATTAACTTGAACTGTTCACTACGAAAAAACAGTCGGTGAATTTTTAGTTTGAGAAAAAAATTGGAAATATAGCTGATATTTCAATCGCGTTTTTCTCATTTGCACGTTTTTCCACATGGGACAATATTGCTTAGAACGGCAGTATATCCGTACAAACAGAATTTAGAATCTACTTTTTCCCATTTACGATCACTACTGATGCTCCAAGGGCCATTTCAAGTAGTGTTTCGATATAACGTAACTTCGATATAAAGCAACGAAAAAAAAAATTTCGTTGCTTTATATCGAGGTATTACTGTAATTGAATCATAATCCAAGGAAGAGTTTGTTAAAAAACCTTCAAATTTCAATGGCAATTAATTTGTGAAGGATTTATTGGATGAAATATATTGTATGACATTCAGAGTTCAGTTCAACAATTGCGAAATAAAGTTCGGTAATACTCTTTAAAAACATGAATTGAAAACCTAAAATTAGTTGAATTAATATGAATATAATAAATTACCATAACTACGACATATATCGTTTTTTAGCTTGCCATGAGAGTGTTACGTTTAGAAGGATAAGTCAGATGATACAAATATTCAATGCAACTATATTCTACAAAAAGAATCTAAACATTTTAGGGCAGTGAAAAATATAAGGGAGAGTGGGGTATCGTGGGCCATGGGGAAACGTGGGCCACTTTTAATATCTCAGATGTGTGTTGAGATAAAAATCTCAAACCAACTGTCATCGTCGTCGCTTTGCGTGAGCATATATTTCTATATGTTGTTGACTGAAATACGCATGATATGCATTTTTTATTTATCAAGCAAAAAAAAGTTAGAAAAATTTACTTACATAATTAAAAAAATACCCGCTTATTTCATCGATGGGGAACCGAAAATGCATAACATAAATATGCTCATACGCTTATGATCTTAGTTTTGTCATGATCTTTCACGTGAAAAAGGAATTTTTGATGAAACATCAATAAGTCACACAAACGCAACCAATTTGCAAATCATAGCTTCTGGGGAATCGTGGGCCACACATCTTGAATCACCTATATTTCTATGTTTTTATACACATTCAGAACTTAAAATACGTTTTTCCTATCTGTAAAGTTTTCTTATGCCAAATGAAGAGTTATAAAAAATATTTTGTCCATCCTACATAAGAAATTTTGCCAAAACGTTCGCGAGCCAGGTTTTGGAATCTATGCGATCATACACAGCTCTCTTTTTTATTTCATCGTCTGAAATTGCTTTAAAATAACGAAATGAATAAGGAAATCACAGTTTTGGGTCAACTCATAAACTTTGCATGTTATTTGGTCAATTTGGATTCGGTGGTACACGATTCCCCACCATTTTTCAAAATCCGAAAAACATTGCTTTTTTCAAACAGTCAAAATTTGAGGAAAATAACTTATTAAAAATTTAAAAAAATACCTTATGATACCTTGAAAATGTAGAAAACCATGCCATTTTTTATTTTCATTTTATCTTTTAAAAAAGAAGTTATGGAACAACGAAAAAAAGTGGCCCATGATTCCCCACTCTCCTATACAATTTTAATAATTTGGTTTATATTCTATTTTTTTTTCTATTAAAGGAAAAGTTTGCCAGATTGCCCGGTTTTATATGGGTTTGCCCGGATATTTGATGCATAATTTGGGAATTTATTTAGTTAATTTGGCAAAACAAACAAAAAAACAACATACATTTTTTTGGGCAAGTTTAATAAAAAAAATTATGAAAAGTTTCTCGGAAGCCTGAAATGCGATTTAAAATTTGTCGATGAGTTTTGATGAAAATTAATTTTTTTTTCGATTTTTTGTTGAGTAATTTGTAGCTTTGAGAAAATTTGCTCGGGTATTGCCCGGATTTATAGTCGTAATTTTTTGAAACCAAATGTCTGGATTTTGCCAGGTTTTTTTTTTAAATTGCCCAGTTTTTCCGGCCCGGATGCGTGCTGAAAAAATTCTGGCAACCTTATCTAGTACTTATAAATTTTTTTCTTAAGCTTCAATTTGAAATTTTGGGCCGTGAATTATAGTTTTCGTAAATTATCCAAACTATGTTTTTCACATAAAATGCCAAAAAAAATATGCCAATATTTATATTTTTAATGTTGTCTATCTTAGTTTTCCCCCCTTAATAGTTGAAATTTTGAAATCCTTCAAATACTTTTAGTTTGACTTTATCGGTTTTTTAGGTGCCAGTAGAAAATCTCAATTAATTTTTTTGTTTGTCACCTTAACCTAAAAAAATATTTTAAACATATGTATTTACCGCCGGAAGTGCGCTTCGCGTTGTATGGCATGAAACGGGAAGTCTATTGTCGTTGTCTTATTATGTCTCTAGGGTCTCTAGTTGCCCTACTTCGGACCCTTTAAGCGGTGGTTTTTTAAATTCACGATTGTTTCATAAATAAACGGAAGTTTTTTTTCATTTTATAGTTATAATGATCTTATCTACAAGTTTCAACGGAAATTTCCAGCATAGGTTTCACCGTAGTTGAAAAATTTACAATGATATTGATGATCAAAACTTTTAACGTTGAACCTAATGTTCCTTTTTTGGTACTGAGTTTGTACCTTTTGTTTAACCTAGACTAAGGTTGCCGGATTGCCCGGATATTTAATATAAAACTTTGAAAAAATCTTATCTAGCCTGGTTGCCCAGATTTCATTAGAAAACCTTGTATTTTGCCTGGTTTTATCCTCATTCTCATTCTCAAATCAAACTTGAAAAAAAGCAAATAGTGTTGTAAAAATATTTTATCTACGAAATAGTTTGAAAAGTTTAATTGAAATAATCATCGAAGGTTTTTTGAAAGCCTTAAAGACAATTTAAAATCTGCTTAAAAATTTTGAAGATAAAAAAATTTAAATTTTTTCTTAATTTTGATGAGCTTTTTTTTACATTCTTAACCTTTATTCACAATACATCATCTTAAAATTAAAATTACGGCTAACCTTAACATTTCAACAATTTTAAAACTTTCAAAAATTCAATTTTAGCAAAAATTCAAGAAATTATTAAACTGTTTTTTAAATAACAAACTATTTTCCATCGAATATCTCTTAAATGCTTTTTAAAACTAAATATACTGGCGTTTTTATAATTTGCCATGTTGTAAGGAATTACTTCGGAAACAAGCCAAAACCCTGCTTTTGCATCACATCGATCTTCATCTATTTCTTCACAAAGTCTGTCTTCTGGGTCATCTACATTTATGGTTTTTTATAACATTTTTAACCCAGTTACACACAAAACGTGATTTTTCACAATATTATAATCTATGAACATTGCTATCATCTTCTTGACAAATTTCGCAAACAAAGCTATCCACTGATGAAAAGTTATGACTATTTGGATATACATTATTAAATATTAAGTAAAGTACTGATCTAGCATTTGTTGTCAAAATTTTGTTGCTAAGATTAATCCACAAAATTTTTCATGGTAGAGAAGGATACTTTTCTTCAACTATTCTTTGCTGAATGATGAAATTATAGATTTGCCTATTATCAATCAAAATCTTTTTCTTTTTGAATATCTTTAGCAATACACAACCATCTAGATCATTTTTTATAATAAACTCTTATAAAAGATTTTTGATTCTACGGCAATAGCATTAATATTTATAGTCGCAATTTTTCTAATGTACTGCATCATTTAAAATTTAAGAAATTCAAATTTAAAGAGCAAAAAAAATAAGGATACAACAAAATATGTACAGTCCAAAACTAAACAACGTGATACTTGAAGGTTATGTTTGTTTTATCTCCTATTGTGATGTGCTTCGTACCTTTCCCGAAGAGGCCGTCTTCGAATTTGAGGCTAAAGTTTCCAGCGTGCTTTTTTCGCCCGGCGCGTCTTCGATCTCCCAGCTCTCACGAACCCAACGTCATTGTTGTTTACAGATGCTGTCGAATCCGTCGAATCGTTCGAGTGAGTTCTCTTCAACCCAGCGTTGCAGCCTCCCATCTCTGTGTCCATATCAACATTGCTGTCAGCGAAACTTTCAGACAAAGCATCTGAAACCACACTAGCCGGTGCCGTCACATCGACTCGATCCTCTTTCTCTCCTGTCGTAGACTTTTCTTGAGAAGGTTTGTTTCGAGCCAAATTCACAATACTCAGCTTCTCAGTCATTTTGACTGGTGGACCCGAATTTTTTAAAGCAGCTGAATATGTCGGCTCCATGTCACTCCCTCCGATGATTTTTGGCTTTTCTGTTTCTGCATTGATTTTCTTTTCCTGTTCTACGCGTTGTTTCTTATTCTGGGGACAATCTAGCTTAAGGTGGCCCTCCAGCTTGCATAAGAAGCACCTTTGTTTTAGGCCCTCGTAAAAGATGCGCCCTCGATGATCGAGAAAATACAATGTCATAGGTATTTCCTTTTTCATATCCAGATATACGCTTCTGACCCCAGTGAACAGGTCAAGCTCGAGTTCTGTTGGGAATTTCTCACGTACTACCCTTTTGACGTTTCCATACTTGGATAGAACCGCCACGATGTCAGAGTCTGGAACCTCTGGAGGAAGCTCAAAAATCCTCACGTATTTCGTGAGCCCTCCAGCGATGCCCATTTTCACAGATACCTTGTTGCCGTTAGAGTACTCGAAGAAATGTGATTCCGGATTTTGTGCCAAAGCCTCCTGCATGCTTTTTTGCGTCTTAAATTTGATAAATATCGACCTTTCCTCAGCGATCTTATACGTCGACTCCATAGATTTCCTATCTGCATCGAATGCCTTCACAAATCTGGCCACCTCCACTAGAGATGGGCCTGCAGCACCGTCCGGGAATTTAAAAGATATCGTGTTTTTAACCAGGCTTTCAGCCATCTTGGAGCACGTGGTCCGTATAAAGAGGTTAGAAAAAACAAACACCACCAGTAAAAAGCTTTCTCTCAGAGCTTGAGCGAATAAAAACGTCTTGCACGAAACAAGTCTGATCGTCAACAGCTTTAGACCAAATAAGCCGGATTTTTTAAGACGATTTTTTAAATAAAATGCCCGGACGTTGCCAGGTTATAAGATAAAATAGGCCGGATTTTTCCGGCTCGGATACGTGCTGAAAATATTTTGGCAACATGAACTTAGCTAGACCTAAAATACCTTATAAATATTGATGGCCAAACCAAGGCCCACGGGCTGTAGCCCGCCACAGACTTTTTGTAGCCCGAAAATCTTTGTCCGGAATAACAATCTATTATGAGAAATCTCCTTGCTATCACATAATGATATTTAAAAAAAGAAGCTATTAAAATATCAATTTTTAAAATTGTACAGTATAAATTTTACCCAATAAAGGCATTTTCCATCACATATTCTGCAATGTTTCCCATTTATCTTTAGCCAATTTTAGACCACTCATTGTTATAAACAGTGATTTCTACCGTTGTAGAAGCGTTGAGAGTTTCAAGCGGACTATCATTTTCATATTTAGGAGTTTGAAAAGCCTCAGGAAGGAAATCAGACTTTCCAAAATCCAAACTATTTACCAAATATATATTTTATTGAAATTACCGAGCCAAATTCACGAAATAATCGAAATAATATTTTAACACAAACTTAAACTAGTCGTAACTCGAATTCTGTTTCTGAATTGTGATAAACTTTGACAATCCAGCAACATTTTTAAATTTGCAAACTATTTTCAAATAAAGAAACTCTGCTATGGAAATGTTGTGAC
Organism: Uranotaenia lowii; assembly: GCF_029784155.1. NCBI lineage: Eukaryota > Metazoa > Arthropoda > Insecta > Diptera > Culicidae > Uranotaenia > Uranotaenia lowii. The sequence goes on from NC_073692.1 coordinate 123,797,390, forward strand.
GCTCGACTTCAATCATTCACGTATCAAACACAAATTTAACAAGATAAAAATTAAAAAAGGAATGTAGCCCTTAAAACATTGATTAACATTTTGTTTTTCCTAATCAAACATGATTTTTATACAAGATTTGCTTTAAAAAACTGCTCTGAAAATTTTGTCATGACCACTTGGCATGGGTTTGTCTTTTCAATTTGTTTATGAAAAGATTTACCCAAATTCATATCAATTCAAAATTTTAAATTATGGAAAATTTTTAAAATGTTTTTACCTTTTTTTTAATTTTTATTATTAACTATTTAGTAATGAACAAATATAACTATTGAGAATCAATTCTTGATTCTTGAATTAGGGCATTAAATTTTAATTTGGTTGCAAATTTGTAGGAATAAATAATATTTTGCAAACTATTTCAACAAGAAAACTCAGATACACTCGGAATAGAATATCTTTAAACTATTGTTGTTTTTTCTCTTCTATATTTTAAGTTTTTGCTAGTTTAAATAGAAGCTAAGGTTTGTATGGAAAATATATATGATTTAAAAAAAATCTAAAACTAATTAAAAGTATCGTAATTAGCGTAATATTGATCACTTTTTTTCAATATTTTCTTATAATTTTTTCTGTTAAGGGGAATGTGGCATGTTTCATATTTTTAAAACCGGTGCTAGACTCCTATGAACGTAAAACATGGTTGCAGAAATTTATTAGACTGTTTAAAATTTGATTTAAAAATCGATTTCATCTCTGTTTTGAATCTGATGCTTTGGGGTAGTATTGATCAGTCTCTATTTTCGAAAGTTTAACGAGTTTTCATGATTATAAAAGATACAAAACACTTTCATAATATTTACAAATGCTTGTTTATAAATTTTACCTAGCCTTTCAACGTTTTCTTTTAAAAACATTTTTAATCGAAAAAAAAACAATTATGGTGCATACATTTAGGAGCAAAAATTAAATTAATTGCTAAATAGTTTGAGCTACAAAATACAAATGAAATTTTACCTTCACACAATGTAGGCCCTCCCATTATTTCCATTTTAATTTTTCTTCAAAGCTAATCATTTAGGGCTCGGGTTCCTATCCATTTGTCCAATACGGGCTCACTATTGGAAAATGTCCCTATTTTTTTAATTTAAAAAAAAATATCACTAAATGACTATACAAATAGCATTTTAGCTATACACATACAATGAAAAAAAAAATCCGATTGCTTCTAAATGCTTTTTGGTATCATTAGGAGAGCTGTTTTTTGCAAGCCTTGGAAAAATAGATATTTTAGGATTTTTAAACTACATTTTTGCTAATAGAAAAATGAATTCAAATACATACCAAATTTTGTCCTATTTTATACTTAATAAATAGGCTTTCAAATGTTTAAAACAGTTTTCAACAATTCAAATTGTAGACTGAGTTATTGATGATAATGTGCATAAATTTATTGTTGGTCTAAGTTTCCCCGATGATCAAAGTTACCCCGTTTTACGGTAGCTAAAAAACTTTGATCTTGCTAGTGTTTTGAATATTCTTTATTTATGTTTAATTCTTTTCTGTGAACTCATACGAAATTTAAAAAATAAAATTCAGAAACATTATTAATTCATTGTGGAAATAGAGAATCTAAAAAAAACAAAAATTTCTCATAAAGATAATAATTTATGAATGTCTTTTAAAAAAAATCTTTTCCTGTCACCACTGTCAACAGTCAGTTGACAAAAAGTGTCAAAAATGCTCAATAAAGTTTATAACTTATGTGTCCATTGAAAATTCGCACCTTAATAAATTGGTTGGTGTTTGAAAAAGATTTATGTGATATTAGGTCTAAAAATGGAACATCATAATCACAAATGTCCTATTTTTGAGACCTTCATAAATTTTCCGGGTTTTCATTGTTTTTTTTTTTTTGCTTTTTTAAGATGAATGGGTGGTCTTGTTCATGTTCATTGCAGTGCTAGTAATTTGGCCTTGAATTTTGGCTTGAACAGTTTAAAATAAGATTTTTTCTCATCCATTCTGATTTCTCATAAATCTTCCCACTATTTTAGCTGAGACGAGCTACATTTTCAAGAACGTTGAAAATTTTTTTTAGAACTACTTCTTTCGGCTTAAAGCGGTATGATAGAATTGAGAAAAAATTAGAATTCATTGATTGCATGCAATTTCTTCATCATATTCCAGCGAATGATTTATTTCCAAATTTTCATGTTTTTGGACCAAATTAGGCTCTAGATCCAAAAAGCGTCTTCCACCCTCTATAACTCTATTTGTTTTGAACATTAAAGTTAATTTATTTTTGTTTTTTTTATTGGAAAGTTTTCTACGTTTTTTAAAATTGAAAAAAATAGAACATATTTAAATGCTTTATAAGGGTGAGAACAAATCCGTGAATTCTGCTAACAATTGAATTGCAAAGAAAACTTTACTTTGAAAAATAACCTGAATAAAATCAATCAACAGGACTCCTTTCATTCAACCATAGTATACCGTGGTTGAATTAAAGGGAATCTTTCGATTACTTTGATTCAGTAGAGTTATTCAACCAAGTAGGCTCACAACACATATTAGAGGAAAAATAACCTTTCAATACATTAGAGCAAAGTCATTCGTGTTGGAAGAAAGTGGAAGAAATTTTGACACTTCAAGCACATTTTGAAAATTTTACAATATAAAATTATTTGAATGTCTGTTTTTTTACAACACTTTGTCTATTTTCGCATGCTGCGATGCAAAAATAGTTTGATTCATATCAGATACGCCTCAAATAGAAACAGTGTTGTAAAGAAATTTAACGCCAGCAGATCTTGAAAAATGTTTTGAACTGTGAAATTTTGAAAATGGGCTACAAGTGTCAAAATTTCTACTACTTTAGTAAAACACGAGTGAACTTGCTCTGAATCATCCCGATATCTTAAATTTATTCCAGTTGGGATTAAATCTGTTGAACATTTTCTAAGGTGCTCAATATTTTAGAAACACTCCTTACTCTTCACTACTAATGGTTGATGACTCGAGTTTTGCGGTAGATTTATTATTGATTCTACATGCGAGCCTCCATCAAAAAACATTAAAAATCCTTCAATTTGTTGAATAAACCTTAAGAAATCGTCATGAAATGTGTGCAAAATTCGATTAAAATTACTAATAAACCATTTTATTTTATAAATTATCTTTCATTGAGTATGGAAGGCACAATTTAAAAGAAAGGAAGTGTTGCTCAGAACAATAATTCATCTCCATAACTGAAAACATATCTTCCTCTAACTACAATCTATAGTAAACCTTCACCTACCAGGAGCAATAATTTCACTATGTCAAATTTCGTTTTTGTAGAAAATTCGATGATAATCACTTGAAATTTGTTTGGGTTGTGTCAAATTGGATAAATAGTTACAATTTACATGTTTTGTGTACTAAGTTTTATAAAAATCGAAATGAAAATAATTTTGGGTGAGTCGTATTTCACATGAGATAAAACCCTCTTTTTGAAGAGAGGGGTCTAATCTCAAGTCATATTTTTATATCTTTGCTGAATATGCTAATCATTCAACAATTTATTATTTAATCCATTAGTGAGTTTCTTGAATCATTAAAATTTAGTTTTTCTCATAACAAAGACAAAAATCAGTTAAACTTCGGGTGAAAACTGCCCGCCAATCCGATCCCGTTTTGAGGCAACTATGCAAAAACAAAACCATAACAATAAAGCGCTGACAATCATAAAAGATGATATTTATTACTCTGAGTGGAAAACAACTTGCTTGGAGCAGAACAGAACCGAAAAAACACGCATTGTCTCGGAGCAAGAGACTTTTCGGGTCGTTTTCTTCCCAACAATACAAAGTCCCGAAATTACTACCGAGCAAAATGGCAATGGGTTTGGCAAAGCGAGGGTGGAAATTCCGGAAATGAGGTGTCTACGAGCACAAGAATTGAGATGTCGAGGGGGAGGAAAAAAAGATGCAGTTTCTCCCTCGCATCCCGTTCGTCGCGTCGTCAAGGGTGGATGCTTCCTAAGGTTGATTTGCTCTTGCTGGGGGATGAAGCTGACTGAATTGGATATGAGTCACCACGCAAAAATCTTCTTTCGCGGGACTGAATGGGAAAAATGGCAGAGGAAATCGTTGAATCTGCACTTGCTGAAAAGTGCGCTTCGATTGAATCGAGTTGATAAGTGCCGAGTTTGTCGGTCGTTTTGTGAGGCCAAATACACGTGCTAGGAAACGTTGGCGGTGAAAGGGGACCAAATTGAGATTTTCCGCTCCAGACTTGCCTGGTGATGGTTTTTTTTTCGAAGCATGTCGTTTGACTTTTGTCATCGTTTTTTCTGCTTTGCTTGGCTCCTCTAGAAGTTGCAATGTTTTGTAAATTCGAGGGCTATCAAAATGGAGAAAATTCTTAGGAGCAGTGAAATGTACTTTCGGCTTTGTTTTGGGTCGAAGGGCTCCATAAATCAAAAATTATTTCAGTAGTTCAAGTTTTTGGAAGCCAGCAAACAGCATACGTCAACATTCAGCCAGAGCTTGTTTTTTGTTTTCTGAGCAAAGGTGCCTGCTCATGGTGGGGGTATCGTCTAAAGATTGGGTGATCATGATTTTGATCTAAATCGCCATATTTTAAAGCTGCTGGACAGCAAAAGATTTATTTATACGAAAATTTCGAATCATAAATCCGCCTGTGAACTGCTTATGTTCCCAAATAAAAAAATTTGCATTCTTTCTGGAGTCACGAAGAAACATTAACTTTTAGGCTCGCGGTTGTTGACTATCTAAAACTCCTGAAAGTATGCAAACTTGTTATCTTTCAATGAATGTACATTAACTGCCCACAGGAGCATCCATTCTTCATTTTCATCTAAAAAAAAATTTTTTTTCTGCCCACTAGCTTTAAAATAAAGCTATTTTGGTTGAAAACCCTTTAGTGATGATTAACTTAATACTCTATTTCATGATTTTAAAATTTTTCTTACAATTAATTTTAAACAGTTTGAAATAATGTGTACATCAAAAGAAAAACCAACCATTTTCACTGTTATCATACAGAAACGGTAGCAAATTTGTAACTTTGATCTTTTCAACTATTCGGTGAATCCAATATTAAAATAAAATTTATGAGAAAAATAACAACAGCGTTTTTTATTCTCTTTCTATTTTTTTTCTATCCACCCCTCATGTTTGTGAGTGGATTATTTTCTACCAAAAGTGTAGTTAATAACATCGTCTGTAAAGATTTCAATAATTTTATCGCGCTTAATTGAAATATCGGACCATTTTCAAAATGTTACCACTTACCAAACATATTAAAATCAAGCGCCCAGCAATTTGAAATAGCTTATTTACTAAACAATTAGTAAAGGTTAAATTTGAGCAAGATATCTTTAACATAGTTGTTAAAAATAACGAATAACGAAGAATAACGATAACTTTAGGAATCCTAAATAAACTATTTCCCACAAATATCCGCAAATCTGGGCTACCCTGGGCGATTTTTTTTGTAAAATTTGGACATTTTAAACAAGATTTTATTTTTCAAAAAAATAATTGTTTTTTCGATTATAGTCGTTTCAATTTTTACCATCTTTATGTCATTCGCGATTTATATCAACGATACAGTTGGCGGACAGTCGTTGACAAATAATTCGAAAAAAAAATGTCGAAATAAGATCACCAAAATAAAAAAAGTAAATATGAATACATATATTTAGCAAATTTTTCATTCGTGAGCTATACTAGAAAAATTTGTGATTCCATAATGAATTTTTCCTTCAAATAACCGTGCAGAATAAAATATGGAAAAGAAGGACATTTGGTATAATATTTATTTTGATGGGATATTTCAGATTGCAGGAAAAGAAATACATTCCAGCGTTTCGTCACATCGTTAAGAAATTTTATTTAAAATGATTTTTATATGAATTTTAGGACTTTACCCGATCAGAAGGGAAAAACAAAATTATATCAAGATGAGATATTTTGATACACAATTTTTTCTATCAAAATGAGTTATAATACAGTACTCGTAGGATGTTAAAATATCTCAAATTATATCAAAATGTTCATACAATCATAGCTAAATTATATCTGTATTTGATATGATCATATCACGATTATATCTCATTCAGATAGCAAAGTTTGATATTGAGCCAAACAAAACCTTACAAAATCATAACTTATCAAGACATGGATTCTCCTAGAAAAATTTCTAGGAGAATGTCAATAACCCACATTAAATGTTATAGACATCCCGATCAGGAGAGCGTATCAAAATAATAACTCAAACATATCTCAATGAGATATTTATATCTTTTTCAGTTACAGTTGTGTACTCAAAATTTTCGACAATAATTTTCCTAAATCTGGGTTATATCCTATTTTGATTGACATTCTTGAAACGGAATGAATTTATTTGCAGTGATAAAGAATTTGTTTCAAATTGCTAAACAATATTATACTCATATCTTATTTGATATGCATACAACTTTCCATGAAACACGGACATCGAAGTCAACGGTCCAAACCGTACTTTAATGAGATTCGTCCAACAGATTCATATAATTGGATCCAGTTTTGGGAATCCTTAAATGGAGCATGTCTATAACATTTAATGTGGGTTATTGACATTCTCCTAGAAATTTTTCTAGGAGAATCCATGTCTTGATGAGTTATGATTTTGTAAGGTTTTGTTTGGCTCAATATCAAACTTTGCTATCTGAATGAGATATAATCGTGATATGATCATATCAAATACAGATATAATTTAGCTATGATTGTATGGACATTTTGATATAATTTGAGATATTTTAACATCCTACGAGGTACTGAATTATAACTCATTTTGATAGAAAAAATTGTGTATCAAAATATCTCATCTTGATATAATTTTGTTTTTCCCTTCTGATCGGGATGCTCCATTTAAGGATTCCCAAAACTGGATCCAATTATATGAATCTGTTGGACGAATCTTATTAAAGTACGGTTTGGGCCGTTGACTTCGATGTCCGTGTTTCATGGAAAGTTGTATGCATATCAAATAAGATATGAGTATAATATTGTTTAGCAATTTGAAACAAATTCTTTATCACTGCAAATAAATTGATTCCGTTTCAAGAATGTCAATCAAAATAGGATATAACCCAGATTTAGGAAAATTATTGTCGAAAATTTTGAGTACACAACTGTAACTGAAAAAGATATAAATATCTCATTGAGATATGTTTGAGTTATTATTTTGATATGTGTTACAAACTCCTTATTTACTACTTCATTCCTATTACTCTCATACTCCTCCAAATTATAATCTCATAGTTTAAGCATCATAATATTTATCATAATAAATCCGACTCTCTTTAATACGTTTACCGTTAAATGGTGTTGACGGTTCAGTATATTATTTAACAGAACAATCAAAAAAGCATGAATAAATTTGGAATAGCATTATGCCACAAAAATACTTTTATACGATCATAACATACAATTTGTTTCGACACAAGAAAGGAAACTCATAATCGAAGTAATTCCTTCCGTTAATAGATAATTTAGCCTTAACTTATTGTTACCTTAGCCTATCATTGCCTGCGGCCGCCTCTGCCTCGACGTATGTACATCGCTTGAGACCGAAAACGATCAGCTGTTGTTGCTCCAGACTCGGTCCTCCTTAGCATGCGAAGAAGACGAACCAAAACAAAAAGCGTGGACGAGCACGCAAGGCTGTGTTCGTAATATCTTCTCCTTTCCACTTCAACACTGCTGACGGGAACCAAAACAAACTGCGATGACGACCTCTTGGAGGTGTGATGGTGTTTCCTCCCTTCACTAGCACCCTGACGACGTCCAAGACCAAATGTGTTGGCGATGCCGTGAAGGTGTGTTGGTTTGGATGCTTTCTCCCCTCACTGATCACGACGGATGGCGATGATTATCGATTCACGTTATTTTCAACACAGGAAGTTTTACACGTTCGACCGATTACACTTCTTCCGCACGATAATCCACTCACGCGCATCACCAGCTGGCTTTCGGATGCGTAAACTTTCGTTTAATACAGACCAGTGTTGGTTTCTTTCACAAAACAGCAGCCGCGGTGTAACTGAGCTTCGCTCGTCTTCCAATTATGCACGCACACTATATATTAGACTTCATCCGTGTAGTACACTAGGTGTGATTATTCACTCTGGTGCTGCTTTGCGTTCGAACCCATACATAAGCCCTGGGGACAACACATTGCGTTTATGAGGAGTTATTAATGAGATTTTTAAATACTACCTCTCGTGAGGGCTGTTTTTATGCTTCCTTCGTTAATCCTATTGGATGTCGTGAGCGTACTTCCAATTGGACAAGATGTTCAGCGCGATCCGTATGCCTGGGTGGGTTGTTTGGTTTTCGTTAGGTGAGTTCAATTGTGAATGAATCGATATTACCTTTCTCAATTTCTGTAGCAGCGTGTCATATTAATTTTACCATCAACTTGCAGTACGTAAAGTTCCTGTTGGGTTCACTTCATCAACTCAGCGTGCCTGTATTTATACATAAAGTGATTTTCTGCTATCGTATCCACGTACGTATGCACAATTCCAGTTGGAATTTCTGCAGAGAATTGTGTGCCTTTCTTAATTAGTTGAGCAATCTTTTATCTCGAATCATGGTAAATTCGTTATCGGTCATGCATTTACATTTCTCGTTTCCTTACATCTTGGTTACCGTCCTATCAGCTAGAGCCAATTCATGCTTTCACTCGCCTGCGAGTGTTCTTACGAATGGTTCCGAATGTGATGATGCCTTAATCGCAACGGGTTAGAATTTCCTTCATAACCTGATTCACACTGCTTGCGCGGAACCGAATAATGTTCACCTAATAGGTTAGCTGAGGATCGGATAATCTAATCTGTTTTACGACGATCTAGCTACGAGATGTCGATCGAGTAACAGGAACACGAGAAGTGAACTTGAGCGGAAATGCTGCTACTAAATTTGACAAGTCTCTTGATGTGTCAGGGCTGCTTCAAGTAGTTTAGGTAATGACAGTACAGGCAATACTCGATTTCTTGATTTGGTTATATGGTTGGTTTTTAGCAAATTGTGTTCTTAGTGCTGCACGATTTGATTTCACTCACTAAATGGTAATACAGCTCTCCTATAATGCAAGAAGAAATTTTCGTGATTGTTAAGGCAATCACGAAAATTTCGCTAACGCTATGCATTCTTAATTATTTCTTAAAACGATGTACCTCATTCAACAAAATTTTCCAAGTTGGACCTCGAATGTAGGTTTCATTTTTATATCGAATCGCGATATGAAAACTCATCAAAATATCTGCTTGCTCTCACTTAATGAAGTGACAAATCCTTGCAAGTCTTACTGATGTTCTTATCTATTCTGCGCAGAAATATATTAACATTATATTTGCTTGCTTTCTTTAAATTATCGTTGAACAATTTTGACTTGTTCGCGGTGTAGATAATCCTTGTAGGCTATTATTGATAAGGCTTTATGTTTTGTGTCTGATCGAAATTTCGGTCGTGTATACGAACATTGTGGTTATCTTGAAATGCTATAAATCATTCATGCTTCGACTTATGATTGCTAAGGCTAGACATTAGCGAGAGATTTACGGAACGATGAGATGTTGGGCATGTGTTGAATTTAGTCTTATTTTGTGTTGAAGGTTGATTTGACTGCTTTCGACGAAGGATGAGAATTCTGTGGAATAGTTTGATCCTGAAATCGCATTGGAATGTCTATTGTTGAGCGTTTTCTGCCTTCAACGACGGATGAGGTTTCGGTGAATAAATTGGTCCTCTAATCGAATCGGAATGCATGTTTTTTAGCATTGATGCTTGTGGTTTACAGTCTAGCTGTGTTCATAGCTTAAAGATATAGTTCAATCCGTTTTGATGTCCTTCGCGTGGTACGTTCCTGTTTTAGATGTTTTTATGTCCTCCAGAAAATAATTATTACAGCCTTGCCTTTGACGAACTATGCTCAAGATGAATTTTGGACCAAGCTTTTTAGTACGATTGTCCACTGCTGACGATTGCTCAAACGATCTTCTCCAGACTATGTCTCCAACAGCGAATTCCCTGGTTCGTGCTCGTAAATTGTAGTGTTGCTTGCTAGCCTCATGGGCTTTGCTGATGCGCTTCAGAACAAATTCTTGAATATTTTTTATGACCGTCAGTCTTAACTCTTGATCCTTTACTGGATCTTGCGGAGCGTGTTGAGGTTTGCTAAGGGGTAAGATGCCGTGAACAGGATGTGTTCCCTTCCAAAATTGCAAAAATAAGGGCTGCATCCCAGCGTGTCGTGCTTCGTAGTATTTATGGCACAGACGACCTGTTGGATGTGCGCATCCCAGTCTCTTTGATCGACATCTAGAAGTGATCTAACGCATGTTATAAGAGTTCTGTTTGTTCTCTCGGCCGCGTTACACATTGGAGTGTAGAAAGCTGTCCTCATGTGGGTTACATTATATCGTTTCAACAGAGATTGAAAGACATGCGATAAAAATTGAGATCCAGAATCAGACACAATTATTCTAGGCGTAGAAAAACGAAGAAAGACGTATTCCTCCAGAAACTTGACCATTTTCTGGGCGTTTGCTGTGCGGAAAGGCTCGACGATCACAAACTTGGTGATCCAATCGACGACCACAAATAGAACCGTATATCCTTTTCTTGATCGCGTCATTGGTCCTACCCAATCTACAGAAATAAGCTCCCACGGTAGCTTAGCTGGTTTCGGATTACCTAGGGTTGGAGTTAAAGTGCTGTTGGGTGCTTTGGAGGCCTTGCATACTTGACAAGCTCGGACGTACTTTTTGATGTCGATGGACATATTTGGCCAGTAATGCTCTCGCTGAATTCTTTGGTGAGTTCTTTCGAAGCCTAGGTGAGCCGCTGTGGGAATGTCATGGAATCGTCGTATCAAATCAATTCTCTCTGGGCCAGGGATAACTTGCTTCCAACGGTGAGACCTTCCGCCTGTCTCTTCCACCACTGCACAATTTTTATAGAGTACTCCACCTATGATCCTGAAGTCTGGGAAACTATCTGCATCGGCCGTTATCTTTTCCAAAAGATCGTTGTACCACTGATCCGAGCTAGCGACTTTTACAGTGGAAATGTTGTTATTTAACTCAATTCTGCTAAGACAGTCCGGAACTACGTTTGCAGTTCCTTTTCTATATTTAATATCAAAGGAATAGGCGTTTAATCTCAGAATCCATCTGGCTAGAAGAGGTGTGGGATTCTTCATAGTCTTCAAATAAGACAAACTTGAATGGTCACAATAAACCGTGAAGTGACTTCCTTCTAAATATCCTCGGAACTTTTCTATCGATCTGATAACTGCGAGACATTCTCGTTGAGTTACTGAGTACTTCCGCTCCGAGGGTGATAATTTTTGAGAGAAATAGCAAATAACCTGCTCACCGTTTTCTGTTTCCTGGGTCAATATTGCACCGATGGCAACGTCGCTGGCATCGCACGCAACCGCAAATGGTTTGGTGTAGTTTGGTGTAGTTAAGATTGGTGCAGAAATCAGCTGATTTTTCAAGGTTTGAAAGGCTTTCTCGCAATCCTCAGTCCACTTGAATTTCGTTTTCGCTCGTGTCAGCTCCGTAAGTGGTGTCGCCGTTCTTGAGAAGTCACGTATAAAGCGTCTATACCATCCGCACATTCCGATAAATCTTTGAACTTCCTTTTTGGATGATGGAGTTGGGAATTTGCTGATTGCCTCGACTTTAGAGTCATCCACGTGCCAGCCTTTCTCATCCAGGATGTAGCCTAGGTAGTTCAAACTCTTCCTACAGAACACTGATTTCTCAGAGTTGATAGTGAGCCCTGCCTTGTGTAGCCTTTTTGCAATTTCCTTTAGGAGACGAAGATGTTCTTCAAAGGTTTCTGTTGCTAATATAAGGTCATCCAGGTATGCAAAAACTCGAGGTTCAAGATCGATGAAGATGTGTGCCATGACTCTGGAGAGTGCTTGGCTGGCCGTCGACAGACCAAACGGGACTACCTTAAATTGATAATGACCCCTTTGAGGAATGGTAAAGGCTGTCTTCGGTTTTGAATCCGGCTCCAAGGGTATTTGCCAAAAGGCCGATTCTAGGTCAATAGAAGAAAGGAACTTTGATCCACTCAAATTGTTCATGATCGAAGCGATATGAGGTATCGGGTAAGCTTCTTGGATGATGATCGAATTCAATTTTCTTGCATCCAGGCAGAGTCTCATGGAACCATCCTTCTTCTTAACCGCTACCGTAGCATTATTCCATGGACAACACATGGCTTCCTCGATCACATCTAGTTTCAACATTCGATCAATCTCCTTGTTCAGGTCGTCTAAAACAAACTTTGCCATTGGGTAATATTTTTGTTTGAAAGGTTGGGCAGTTCCAGTTTCGATTCTATGGTGGTATAAATTAGTTCGCCCTAGTCTTCCCTTGTTGCTTGCCGTTGGAAACCAGGCTATCGTCTGCGTCAAGTCCTGCTTCTGCGCCTGAGATAGTGAGCTAATGATTTCGTGGTTGACTTTAGAGGAAACTGTTAGCCCGCAGACTATGGCTTTTACCCCAAACACCTCCCAGAAGTCCATTCCTAGTATAAGCGATTTGGGCATCGATTCAATAAACAATACCGGTAGGGTGTGTGTTTTGTTGTTGTATGCTATTGGTAGGTGAGTGAAATAAGATACTTGATGGGGTGAGTTGTCAACAGTTCTAATTTCCCCTTTTACTGGATACTTTTTGAGACCTAATTGGTCAGCGATTTTGGTCAATTCTCCGCCAATTAATGTGCAAGTTGCCCCGCTATCGAGAAGTCCCTGAAGCTTAAGACCCAGAACTTTTATTTCCGCATATGGACGATTATCTGTGTCGATAGGATTTATGATTAGCGAAGCTACTTTTTGAAAGTGTGGCAAACTGTTTATGTTGGGGATAACGTGTGAATCGGAAGAACTCCCCCCCTTTTCTAAGAGGTCTCCCTTTTCCCGTTTCCCGGTCGAAACTGTTGATTACCCGGTGTTAATTGTCTAAATCTTGTTTGACAACTATCGCAACTTCTAGTTGTACATCCTTTTCTGCCACAAGTGAAACAAAACAAGTATGTTTTGGGATTTGGACACATAAAGTAAGTGTGACCTGGCCTTTCGCATTGCCAGCAGGTTATTGGATTAGACATCGACTCCTGAGTTGTTCTTGGGTTTCTATTCTGTTGTCCTGACTGTAATTGCAAAGCACTGACGTCCTCTTCGATAGTTGTAACCTCTTCTGCAGTGTTCATTGCCGTGTCGAATTCTGCGAGCTCTCTCTCCTGATATTCTTCCGCAGTCATGTCCGGAATTTGTTCCGGAAAGTTGCCTTCCACCATGTGTACTTGTTGGCGGGCTATGTTGTTTCGATACAAGTTCTGCTGAGGTTGTGCATTGAATCCCGAAGGTCGGTTGTTTGGAGGATGAAAAGGTCTCTGCCAGGAACTACGAAGTACGTTGCTAGTAGGTCGATTTTTCAAGGCGTACGAACGTGAAACCTCAAAATCTTTGCACACTTTCACTAACTGCTGTACGGAGGAAACTTGGGATGCGGCGGCAATTGGGACAAAATCCGTGTTGAGATGTGATTTCAAGATGAACAGCTTTTCTGATTCCGGCATTGGTGGTTCTATGATGTCGAAGATGGCTATCAAGTCTCGATAAAAGGACGTGAAGGACTCGTTGGCTCCCTGGAAGCGAAGATATAGATCCTGCTTGAAGATCTCGGAGTAATGCGATGGTAAAAACTCGTTTTTTATGCCAGTTTTGAAGGCCTCCCACGTAAACATACTTCGGTAACTTCTAGTATACCATTCAAACGCCCTGCCTTTTAACAACTGTTTTACCACGCGCAGCAGTGTGACATCATCCATTCCTTCCGTCGTTGCGTACATTTTCACTTGATTGAGAAACTCTCCTAATTTACGTATATCATTTTCTCCGCCGTATTCCTCGATTTTCCACCGATGTAGGGGTTGCGAGAATCTGTAGGAATGATGGTTCTCTTCCCCTCTGATGTGCTGGGATCCAGTGTTCCAGTTTGACCAGGTTGGTCCATTTTCTCGTGGTCCGAGCTCAAATCTTCGAGCCCCGTGTTGTTGATCATTATAATAGAGCTGTTGCTGTTGCTGTTGATGTTGCTGTTGCTGTACCGTCTGCTGTTCTAAGTGTTGCCGCTTCGCTCTCTCTTCGTTTAAACTTCTTTGTAGCTGCTCACATTGTTCTTGAAGTTGCGCGAATTGTTGAACCTGTATTTGTTGTTGTCTGATGATGTCCTGGTGCTGAGTTTGTTGTGCGTAATCCGGAAATGATGGGATTGGTGGCTGATCTATCAGGATTCTGGATTGCTGTTCGAAATGTTGCTGGTTCGATTTTTGGTGTTCCTGGGTTCTTTTTTCCAAACTCTGCAGCTGTTCAAGCTTTCGTTGTTCGAATTGACGTTGTTCTCATTGCAATTGCTCTCGCTGCTGCTGAAGTTGGAGCTGTTGCTCGTGAAGATAATTTTCTTTTCGAAGCTGCTCTTGTTGCTGAATTTTATGTTGCTGCTGCTGTTCTTCTCGTTGCTGTTGCTCTCTTTCGTCGTTGTGTTGCTGTCCAATGATAACGTGCTGCTGAATAACCTCTTTTATGCTGGATTGCAATTTAGAGTTCTTTAGCCTGTCCAGAGTCTCAATTTCGGTCGGTAGGATGTCCTGATCACCAGTCGTTCCTTCTGCTGTCGTTGCTAATTGTGCCAAGCTCTCCTCAATTTTTGACAAAGCTGCTTCCAGTTTTGAAATGGTTTTATTTGCATTTGATGTAATCAGGCTGTCTTGAATAAGAGATAGTCTAAAACGATAATGAAGCAATCTAGATTGATACCTTTTCAAAACTGTAGCCGATTTTTGTCGAATTGCTGCTTCAACCAGATGTATTATGGGTGAAATTCGCGCCTGACACTGGTAGATGTTGTCGACGTCAGTTGCCACGTGTGTTGATGATGTCGGTATGTTCTTCTCCTTCGCCTCCTTATCCAGAATGTCTCTCAGCGTCTTAAGTTTCGATTTGCGATCCAAATTTGAAGATTGTTTTACTTTTCGTAAGCTCAGTTCGAAGGCGAGCTCTTCGTCTTCCAAGTAATTGATATCCATTTTAACACAAGCACCGAAATGTTAAACACTCCAAAACTTAATTCACACAACAAATAATCACTAAACAATATCCCGGTTGACTGAATATCGCGGATTGTTTAGTTGGGCGCCAATGTTACAAACTCCTTATTTACTACTTCATTCCTATTACTCTCATACTCCTCCAAATTATAATCTCATAGTTTAAGCATCATAATATTTATCATAATAAATCCGACTCTCTTTAATACGTTTACCGTTAAATGGTGTTGACGGTTCAGTATATTATTTAACAGAACAATCAAAAAAGCATGAATAAATTTGGAATAGCATTATGCCACAAAAATACTTTTATACGATCATAACATACAATTTGTTTCGACACAAGAAAGGAAACTCATAATCGAAGTAATTCCTTCCGTTAATAGATAATTTAGCCTTAACTTATTGTTACCTTAGCCTATCATTGCCTGCGGCCGCCTCTGCCTCGACGTATGTACATCGCTTGAGACCGAAAACGATCAGCTGTTGTTGCTCCAGACTCGGTCCTCCTTAGCATGCGAAGAAGGACGAACCAAAACAAAAAGCGTGGACGAGCACGCAAGGCTGTGTTCGTAATATCTTCTCCTTTCCACTTCAACACTGCTGACGGGAACCAAAACAAACTGCGATGACGACCTCTTGGAGGTGTGATGGTGTTTCCTCCCTTCACTAGCACCCTGACGACGTCCAAGACCAAATGTGTTGGCGATGCCGTGAAGGTGTGTTGGTTTGGATGCTTTCTCCCCTCACTGATCACGACGGATGGCGATGATTATCGATTCACGTTATTTTCAACACAGGAAGTTTTACACGTTCGACCGATTACACTTCTTCCGCACGATAATCCACTCACGCGCATCACCAGCTGGCTTTCGGATGCGTAAACTTTCGTTTAATACAGACCAGTGTTGGTTTCTTTCACAATGGAACAGCAGCCGCGGTGTAACTGAGCTTCGCTCGTCTTCCAATTATGCACGCACACTATATATTAGATTTCATCCGTGTAGTACACTAGGTGTGATTATTCACTCTGGTGCTGCTTTGCGTTCGAACCCATACATAAGCCCTGGGGACAACACATTGCGTTTATGAGGAGTTATTAATGAGATTTTTAAATACTACCTCTCGTGAGGGCTGTTTTATGCTTCCTTCGTTAATCCTATTGGATGTCGTGAGCGTACTTCCAATTGGAAGATGTTCAGCGCGATCCGTATGCCTGGGTGGGTTGTTTGGTTTTCGTTAGGTGAGTTCAATTGTGAATGAATCGATATTACCTTTCTCAATTTCTGTAGCAGCGTGTCATATTAATTTTACCATCAACTTGCAGTACGTAAAGTTCCTGTTGGGTTCACTTCATCAACTCTGCGTGCCTGTATTTATACATAAAGTGATTTTCTGCTATCGTATCCACGTACGTATGCACAATTCCAGTTGGAATTTCTGCAGAGAATTGTGTGCCTTTCTTAATTAGTTGAGCAATCTTTTATCTCGAATCATGGTAAATTCGTTATCGGTCATGCATTTACATTTCTCGTTTCCTTACATCTTGGTTACCGTCCTATCAGCTAGAGCCAATTCATGCTTTCACTCGCCTGCGAGTGTTCTTACGAATGGTTCCGAATGTGATGATGCCTTAATCGCAACGGGTTAGAATTTCCTTCATAACCTGATTCACACTGCTTGCGCGGAACCGAATAATGTTCACCTAATAGGTTAGCTGAGGATCGGATAATCTAATCTGTTTTACGACGATCTAGCTACGAGATGTCGATCGAGTAACAGGAACACGAGAAGTGAACTTGAGCGGAAATGCTGCTACTAAATTTGACAAGTCTCTTGATGTGTCAGGGCTGCTTCAAGTAGTTTAGGTAATGACAGTACAGGCAATACTCGATTTCTTGATTTGGTTATATGGTTGGTTTTTAGCAAATTGTGTTCTTAGTGCTGCACGATTTGATTTCACTCACTAAATGGTAATATATGCTCTCCTGATCGGGTAGATCTTTATTTTGCAACCAATAAAAGTTTTTTCTATACAGTTGTTCACAAGATAAAGCCTTCTCCCTCCGTTTAGTAGTCAAATGAGGCGACTTTTGAGTATTTCAAAATTATTTACGGTATCAAAGATTTCCGCTCTGTGTAACGACGAGATTAACGAAATTTGTGCAATTTTTTCCACAAAAAATTTTTCGTTTCGTCATATAATTAAATTTCCCTCGTTGTAACTTCATTATTGCTCAACCAATTTTAATTTTGTAGAAAGAATTGAACGTAGCTTCAAAATTTGAAGAAAATCTGATTTTGAATTGAAAATGAATCGAAAGAATGCGTTGTAAACCAAAAAATCACTTTCACTTCCGTTGCATTGATCGTTGATATAAATCGTGAATGACAACGCATAAATCTTAAACTATTAAAAAAATACTCTAATCGCCTTGACATCCTGGAGCAGTTGGCATTAGCCATGTTTTTGAGTACAGAACTATAAAAATTTTAAGTATAACCCGTGTTGTGAGAAAAATTATAATCATTCATCAAAAAGTACATTTTTGTTATTTTCAAAAGAACTTTATGAATTTTATGTATCTCGTTTTTTATAAGTCGAAATGGATAAGAATAAGAATGTCTCACCCCGGATTTCCCGATATTAAAAACAATATAACAAAACGGAATAAATCTACTGAATGGAATACAGCAAATGAAACATACATATTATAAACATACAGTTATTCATTGCACAAGTTACAAAAATTGAATTTGAAAAGACCCGTTGAGTTTAAATTCTTTGGTTTAATTTTGATAGAATTGAGCAGGACGACTCGAGTAAAGGGAAAGAAGGGAAATGTAAAGAAAACTAGGAAAAACAGAAAATGGACGCCAAATTGAACATGGTAAGACGAAGTTTACCGGGTCTGCTAGTATATTATCTAAAAGTTAATTAGTTAAGTTTGTTAATCATCATTTAATAATTCACAGCATCAAAGTATGGACCCACGTCGCTTGTTTGAAGTTTAATATTATCGCACCAGCACTAAGTTTTACTTGGAATGGCCGGCCGGACAAAGGAAAAACTAAAATAAAGTACTAGATTGTGGTACATTTATTTAAAATGATGATATTTTGTACCACTAGATTATTCAAATAGTTTCTTACATGATTTTTCCAGCATCACAACTTTTGTAGGTTTCGGAGGTCACAAATGGAGGAACCATACATACAAATATACATACATGACAATTAATGCTACGCGTTGGAAAATATTACAATCACGTGAATCAATACCATTTCAATTGTTTAAGCAGTGCGTCAAAATAAAAATGTCATTCCAATATTCTTCTCTGGAGGGTGTGCTCTAATTTATATCTTACTTTTTCAGATAATGCGCGTTCAAAACATTGCCCAATAAAATGGTATATTTGACAATAATTTTCAAGGATTTCTTAATTAACCCTTTACCCTATCCTAAATTTTTAGTTTATTTAAGTTTCAGTTTTCAAAAGATATTCAGGAGAAGGCAACGACAGCGTGCATTATTTTTCTGCATCTGGTTATGATCAAAAATTCAACTATTCCTTCGATTTTTTTTCTGATTTATTAAAGCTGTTCAAGCGTAGATTACCTTATAAATTGTAGATTAAAAATTCTATTTATTAATATTTCTTAAAATAAATTATATTTTTTTAAGTTTCTAAAACTATTCTCTTTCAGGAAAACACATCAGTAATCAAATATTTATTGATATGAAACTGTTGACAAACTCTTATCTTATTAGATAACATTTATATCATTTTTTTTTTCAGGTCACTTATTTTGGAACACATTGTGATAGAACGGATAACCCAACAAAAATAATTATCTTTTAGAAACATCTATGTATCATAATGTAATAATTTTCACAATTAGTAGATATTATCATAGAATTAGATATCCTTATATTTTCATATTATTGTTTTTTTTTTTTAAATAACATATTACATGATATATTTTCAGCCGTGTTTCTTATATATGTATATATAAACATCATATATATATTTCATAACATTACTATGCATATTATATTTCATTATATTATATATCTGTTGTATTATATTAATATCTAGGGTAGGGGCATCTGGGTATCCTCGTTTTACAAAAAGAGCGGGTTACCGTGTATGCTAGTACCGTATTGAATACTAGACGTTCCTCAATTTATGTCAAGGGAATTTGACATGGTTGAGAAAAACAAAGTATTTGATTACTTTTTGTAAAATAAGGACGCACTCTTTTTTCGGAAGCCTTGGCGGCGGGATTATAATTTGCATGCTATAGTGGTTAGTCAACAATATGGTTATAGCTTCTCGAGACTTTTGCCCTTTTCACCCTGGATACCGTTAGTGCCTCTGCTTACGATTCCATTCCCTTAGAAGTCTCATTGAGTGGTTATCATTGTGTTGCGTGGTAGCCAAGATGGACGTGTGAGTTATTTTTTTTTGCCACAACCGCGGCGCTGCCGTAAACCCAAGGTGGATTCAATACATACATACATACATACATACATACATACATTTGACCGATGATAGTTTTATTATAAACAGCTGTGAAATTGGATTACCGTTAAGAATACCAGAATTTTTTCGGCATATATCCTTGCCGGAAGTTTGTAATAAATATTCAGGAAATCTGAAATGCTGGAATGCTTTATTGAATTTAAAAGTGTTGAGATGTGGAGATTCCAAATCAAAACTTTTTTGCATATTTTTATGAAATTTATTTTTAAAATTTTTAAGAATGCATATTACAAATGAAGCTAGATATAAAGAAATAAGATATGCATTTGGAATTCAAATAACCACAAACTCTTCTGGCAATACTATTAGAGGTACAGACCTCGTTCGCTTTTGGCAGCATGCGATTTTGGCACATTCGCCAAAATCGAACGATTTTTTGGAACGATATTACCATAAAGTTTTCGCTATAACAGGATCAATATAATTTAGACAAACGCTGTTAATACGTTTTCACGTTTTTGAATGTTGAAAGAATTTGTCAACAATAACAAAAAATTTAAAAGAAAATAAAAATCTCAAAAGTATAAATGCAAAATGACAAAAATAACAAATTTGATAAAAACAACAAACTTTCTAAACATAAAAAACTAAATATGTCTTTGACATGATAAAAATAACCAAAAATGACTAAAAATTAACAAAAAAATGATGAAAAATAAAGTTATCAATAATCACAATGGTTCATTTTTTTTAAAGGTATAAAAAAAGTTGATGAAAAAAACTGTTCGATTTTGGCAAATCATGATTCTTGAGCGTGTTGCCAAAAACGAAACGGGCCTGTATTTATAAACAATGTTTCAAAATGAAAGGGTTTTCTCGTAGTTCATTAGAGCAAGTTCACTGGTGTTGGGAAAAAGTGGTAGAAATTTTGGCATTTTGAAAATTTTACCATGCAAAAATGTTTTCAAGATCCTTGAGCGTTGTATTTTTTTTACAATACTGTATCTATTTCAGTCGTATGTGATAGAAATATGGCAATTTTTGCATCACAGCATGCGAAACTACAACACGTGTTGTTAAAAAACTTGAAGGCCACAGATCTTGAAGATGTTTTTGCATGGCAAAATTTTCAAAATGTGCTAAAAGGGACAAAATTTCTACCACTTTTTCCCAACACCAGTGAACTTGCTCTTAAAGAAAAAATAAGGCATCTCATTTTTCAACACATTTGAGAAATGCTTCAAGTTCTAAAATCAGAGGAAAGGAATTCGAAACTTAAACATCAGAATTCAAATATAACATCTTAGGAGCCCGCTTAAAATTATCTCGAATAGTTTAATTTTTATATCAGTGTGGAGTTAGGATTTCAGAATATTTCTCCCATTTATGCGGATTGAGCAGATCAGGAAAATTTAATTTTTAAACCTGGCAAAACTAGGGTAAGTGATTTTAAAAAAATGAACAAAGTAAAGAAACATTGAAACACATTTGAATTTTTTTTAGGTTTGCTGTGAATAAAATTGATAAAACTGAGTAACCAGCTCACTTTTAAAACTATGTAAATGTGAATTGAAATATGTAAAATTTATGATCGTTTTTCATACATAACTAAAATTTGCGTTGGTTTTCACACCGTACAACCTTTTTCCAAAAATCATTGTTGAAAAAAAATTTAAAGAAAAAAACTACCTAGTTGTAAGCCTATCAGAAACTTACAAAGTCACTCTATCAAATGTTCATTTCAATTTCAGTCTCAAATTTAAAAATCAAATGAAAATTTTTCTTACTGATTTATGTTTCCTATTCTTTCATTGGAGTATTTGTCCAGAATTCAACATATAAATTTTCAATTGACCATTCTTTTATTATTCTCTACATAAAAACATTCTCATAGTTGAATTGCAAATTTAATTGAGTGATTCTTGAACCATGCATTTTTTTACGTTTCAGATCTTTTCATCTTCCAGATTTAACAATCTAGTTGATTATTTTAAATTGTTATTCGCTATAGGTTTTTGACGTTTTAAAACATTAGATGTACATTGTTTTCTTTTTTTTTTTTAAATTTAAAATCGAAATTAACATTTGTTGGATTGAATAACTTTTTTTAAAAATCCTGTTTTAGCTCAGATTATAGCTCTTTATTTTGTGTTATAATTTCATTTGTAACTTGTTCCTCAAATCTTGATTTGAAATCAGGATTTTAGTTTGAACCACTGAATTGTGGTTCCCTTATATCTGTACCTGTAAAATTTGAACTTGAATCTTTAAATCTATATGAGTCTGTTATCTTTATGTAATTTCTTAATTAACATGATGGAAACATTTATTCTGCGTTGGATGCACGTACCAAGCGAATAATAATGAGTTCGAAAACATTTGATTATCTATTTAATTTTTTTTTTGAAACAAAGAGTTTCAGTTGGTGATAGAGTTATACAAAATTGAAAATTGTATTTTGCTTTCAACAGCTCTAATCAGAGTTTTCATTTTCGATTAGTTGATTGACTCCTCCGCAATGTTTGCACAAATTGTATTAACAATTATTGGTTTGAAAATACCTGAAACTACTATCTACGTAAAAATAATGGTTATTTTAAGGCTATATACTAAATTAATTTCCAGTAACAAACGATCTTACAATTTTTATGTATACTGTTTGATAGCATATAGGGCCCCCTAGAAAAAATTCCCCAGGACACCCCGATGGCTTAATTCAGCCCTGTATCGAGAATTCCAAAATACAAAATTTGTCAAATTTAGTTCTGTGATTTTTGAGATAGAATATGCCAAACTTTGGAGTTTTTGGGTTACATTTCATTGTAACTGAATGGCTGGATCGATAGCATCAGAATTTCTTTACCGAATAAAAATACGCACTCATTCTCAAAACATTACAACAACTTTAGTGGACTGTATTTTACTCCGATAGACTTAAACTACTAACAATTATAGACCGAAAAACAAACAAAACTCTGGCCGCTCTGGGCTTCCGACTCTGGCCATTCCGGCCTCTGACTCTGGCCACAAGGGCCTCTAACTTGTTACCGTGATCCGTCTTCGCTGGTGGTTGGTCGAGAAAAGCGACCGAGCCTTGGGGTGATTTTGGCTGGACCCAGGGCCGGATTAAGCCATCGGGGGGCCCGGGGCAATTTTTCTCGGGGGGGGGGGGGCCCTATGATTCGATGTTTTTTTCCAAATGCTATTCCAGAGAATACAAAACATTTTAAACGTGTAAAAGAATTGGATATAAGCTCAGTTTACAGCCTTCAAATTGCCATGTTGTCTGCACAGAAGATAGTTTCTGATACCTTCAAAAAAAATGTTAATTAATCAAGTGCAAACATTGCGGAAGAATTAACATTTTCAAACCATGAAAACTTTGATTTGAGCTGCAAAATGCTCAATTTAATCCTCTTTTTTTTAAATATCCTTATTACCAACTAAAGTTCTATGATTTAGAAAAATTACCTAACAGATATTTTAAATGATTTTCATTTCATCATTGATCATCTGGTTTGTGATTCATCGAGAAATATTTACCTCATGACAATTCGGAAGTATCATGAAGATTTGAAACATAGAATACAAAATTTAAAAAAAATTAACAAAATAATTAAATTAAAATTTTATAGAGTTACAGATACAAGAGTTAAAGAATTCGAAACTTTTAATCAGGTTATATTCAGAACCAAAATTCAGTGTCTCAAATCTAAATCGTAATCTAAAATCAAATTTTGGGAAACAAAAAATGAATTAAATAAAAAAAAAAGAGATTTAAAGTTGCATTCAGAGCCAATGCAGAAATTGCACCAAATGTGAATTTCAATTTTATATCTTTGGAACACAAAAAAACGTGTTCATGAAATGTTTATGAATATGATTCTCATCAGATAAAAAAATGGTTACCAAATTGTTATTCTAAATGTGATAAAAATTCCATTCCTTGCCAAGGAGGTATAAGTGCTAAAATGATCGATTGAAAAAAACAATTCAGATTAGAGATTAAATGTTTAAAACACAGAATCAGTTATCATTGAAAAAGTCAGATGAGGAATCCAAATGAGTTAAGTACCTTTAAAAGATCCTGAGTAAAAAAATGAAAATTTGAGTTGTTTTGCCTCATATTCTACTCAAAATTCAGAAAAACCATGAAACTGAACCTCAGAAACTGAAGTAACAACACAAGACTTGAAAATCTCAATAAATTGAACCTAGAAGAAGATAAGATTGAAAAATTGAAATATACATGTAAGGAGAATCACTCAATGATATTTACAACTTAACTCATTTTTATAATAATTCGAGAATGATCATTTGGAAAATGATGTGCTGACTTCAGAATATTGACTTCAGTAGATGATAAAATTTTGGTTATATCAGTTGAAAATGTTTTAATACGAATTTCAAGTTTAAGACCGAAATTGGGATGGAAATTTAATAAAGAAATTCTGTACTGATGATTGGTCCAATTTAGACAACTACAGTTTTTTTTTAAGATTTTATTTCCAAATATTGGGAAGGAAAAGGGTTGAGAATTTATAAACCAACGGAAATTTCAATAATAATGATCGAAAAATGAAAAGCTATAATAATAATACCCGGTATTCACCCGGATACTGCGCGAATAAGATCCTGAAATGCTTATCATAAAGTTTTCTGTTCGCTCTTAGCACGGTGAGCCAGTTTTGACGAAAATAGCTCCTAGTTTAGTGCAGTAAGCATTACTTGGAAAGTTAAAATAACAATAAACATTATCATTGTGCAAGAGGTTTGAATGCAATGATATTGAGGAGATGTTTTTCTTAATTTTTCCTGTTCTGTACAGAATATCCCTACTGACATGTTTCGATAAAAAAAAACTAAAGTTGTTTTGCCTCATATTCTTCTTAATTTTTGTTTCGAATTCGGTTCATATTATTTTTGTCCAGTTTTTGAGTTGAAATTTTTAAAATTCGATACCGAGATTTTGATATTCTTAGCTCGCAAAATGCAGGAGAACTTCTTCACTGCTAACTCTGGGGGGCCCCTTAACTTATGCAAGAGAAAAACTATTCTAGATATTATTTCCCGGGGGCCCTTTTAGTTTTTATATTTCAAATTATCATTCCGATTTTCTATTTTTTTCATAGATTTGTAGAAATTGAAGTAGTATGATTAAAGGAATGTTAAAACTTTTTTTCCCTCGGGGGGCCCCCCTGAGCCTGGGGGCCCGGGACAATTGCCCCTTTTGCCCCCCCCCCTTAATCCGGCCTTGGCTGGACCCTTTGGAAAACCCTCTTCGTGGCCCAGGAAAAGCCAATGATTTTGGCGCGCATCTCAGCCGCAGCATCGCCATGTTGCTACTGGGTCATTTCGTCTCTTAGGGTGATTCATGGTGACCCGTTCGTTCCCGAACAGTAGTCCTTACTGTGTTTACATTATTTGAAACTTTTATTTTTGTTAAAAGAGAGTCTCCCTTGTAATGTTTCAAATTGTTAAGATGCACAATTTTTGATTTTAAAATCTCTTCATAAAATTTCCAAAAGTCAAATTGAAAAATGTTTGATCTTTAGAGTTGTGTTCCAATAAATAAAAAAAAAATATTCTGAATGATTTGGATATTATATTTGGATATTGGATATAAGTGTACTGACAAATTGTGGAAAATGTGTGTTATAATATTCCAGAACCTATCTAGAACCTTCTGGTTTACGTTTTGAAAATAAATAATCCTTAGCACAATAATTTTGAAGTAACTCAGATCATTCTTGATAAGTTATCAAAAATTATTTGAAGTTCATACAAAAAAAGTTAAAAAGAATCTCGTTTAATGTACTGAATGTTTTTTGGTAGTAAGTTTCATAAATCTCTAGAATATTAACACACATTTTCATGAAGAAATTTAAAAGATTCATATTTATATTTCACTACAACATTTCAAAAGTTGGCGTTCTGGCATAATTATGTAATTTTATAAAAAGTTAATACATTCTCTTTTTCTCTTATAATCCATCTCTACGCCATTGGAGTTTTAAAAAAAATAGCTCCTGGGCAGCACTTTCTCCGGCAAATAGTATGATGCATACTTGTTCCACACATGCTTTGGTCGAGCCATTTAGCTGGAATGCAAAACATCCTGCTAGAAAATAGTAGAATGGCCAACACAACTGTGTGTGTGTGTTTGGGGCAACAAAAAAGGAGTACACAAAATTGTATGCAGCAAATAACTGCATGCACGAAACCCAACCATAGAAGATATTCCAATCGAGAGAAAATCTGCTATGGATATTATTTACCGAAAGCCGCACAAGCAAGTGGCTTCCCAGTCTCTGCCAATTTCACTGTACCCCGACAAATAATCTGCATAGTATTAGCCGGTTGGTGTGCGGTACGAAATTCCCGGCAAAATATTCGGACATTATGGATGGTTTTATTTTGGCTGACTTTCTCGTCCATAAAGTTAGAAGGGGAAAGGCATTTAAATTCCCAGTTTGTACATCGAAAAAGATGAGCCAAGAGTTATGGCTGTGGGTGAAGGGCAGCCTCGGGTGCTTTCATCGAAACTATTTCCACCCCCGCAATTGCAGCCGTGTTTTATCTTTTTGCGAGCATCGAAACCATGCACAGCGAATGCCGTTTGTCACCGATATGACATTGAATTAGGATGCTGGTCTAACTTATACTGTTGAGTTGATCGGACAAAAAAAACTGTCAACGAAATATGCTGGTTCTTTAATGAACTGATGTAATATTTTATTCTTGGGTAATCGATTTATGGTACAGGAGTTGCTAGTAAATTTTTTTTTTATTCAGTGTATCGTTGTTGGATTGAGTGAACGTCTATATTTTTGCAAGGCCCTTAAATTTTAATTCCGTTTCTTGAATGCTTCTTCTGAAAAATTAGTAAAAAGATTTGCCATACTATTCGTTAATGACCCATGACACATCCCAAGTTACTTGAAGTCCCATAAAACAGTCTATTAAAAACCTACTCAGCCAAGTTTTGAAGCTGTATAGCATTCTATTAAGCTTAAAATTTGAGTTCTTATCGATACTTTCAAGTTCCATAATCAATGCTGAATAGAACGCTTTTCAACCATTGTATAAGACGTCGGATAAAAAAAAGATATTCCAAAAATTAGATGTCAAACGTTCTGTCTCACATCACTTTTTATTTTTGTAATTTGTGTAGTTTCTCAACTTTTTATGAAATTTATGCCTACTTAAAAAAAAAGTAGACTGGATGATTTGAACCAGGACCCTTAAGATGAAAGCTAAACACGTTACCTTAGTACCATCGCCGGTACTTGGTTTGCTCAGTTTCAATTTGGATTGTATTCAGGATTGACTTAGTAGGCATTTCATAGTAGGCAGAATAAAAAAATCTATACATTTGCAACTTTTTTTTAAAAGAAGATAAGATAAAGATAGATAAAGATATCGAATCTCAAGAATCGAAATCTCTAGATTGAGGTATGGTATCTATCCAGATGAATATGATTGTCATTGTGAAATTGTGAATAAAATATGTTGATACAAATATTTTGACAATTGATTCACCTTTTGAAACCACATAAAAGCGTTATTTTTTTTTTGCTCGCAGCTTTGATATTGTTATTTTATAGCATTTGGAAAACCTGGTGAAGGTAATGAAACTAAACTATGGCTAGGCAAATGATTTCTAAAATATTTTAAAAATCACTTCAATATTTTTATTGAACCATTACTTCCTTAAAGATTTTGTCCAAATTGACAGCGACAGTAATAAGATAAACATTTTTCTGACAATACATCTTCCATACTGATAAAAATTATGGGGGGGGGGGGGGAGGGTGGTGTCCTATTGTCCCTCAAACAATTAGAGAGTATATCACCCAGGGTGCATTGAAGTTCCAAAATGTTGCCGTATCGAACTTGGAAGTTAAATAACGGTTCATTGAAAAGCACATGGATTTCCAATACTTTTTAAAGCATGTTATGCCTTTTGGTTACTATGGCATTGGAGCAAATCTTGAAATTGGTAAAAATTTATCACTACGATCTTTCGAATGTTCAATTCAAGTAAATGCCTCTTTGCTAATAAACAAGTCGATTAATAACAAGAGGGTTTAAATTAATATTGCTAATTTTTATTTTAAGATTAGGCGATCTTTTTCAATGTATATCACCAGACCTCAACATAAATTTTTAAACTGTGATAATGAATAAACTATACTTAGGTGTTAGTCCTTCATGGCTTTGAAAATATCGAGTTGTTATAAAACACACAATCTCCCTCTTTGATTCTTTGTTGCTAGAATCTTTAGAGTTTAACTTTAAAACTTTAATTCACTTGCAAGATTCGAGTAGAATCTTTGAATTTTTTCAGTGCTGTTTTTATTTTATTAAGATGACCGACATATGAATATCTGAAGTGATAGGTTTGACATTAAAAAAATATATACATCTGATCCTTAATTAAAATTTTAAATTTGAATTTTATCTAGAATTTTGACTTAAGAGTTTCATAATGTTATTTCATAAATATTCCTTCAATGACCAATTTCATTTTTCACAAATTTCTTTGAAAATGAAACGAGTTTTCTTTAAAGTGAATCAAAACTTGAAAAAAATAAATAATCAGAGTTTCATCACATATTGTTAAATAATTTTAAAATAAGGGCGAGAGAAAAATTACTCAAAATCAGAACTAATACTGAATTAAACATTCTTATTTTGAATCAAGTTCAAATACTCGCTATTTTACCAGAAATCACATTTTTGTGAAAAAGTTTTTAACTTTGTTTCAGGATTGCTTCGTTTTTTTCAATCAGAATAAAACTCAAATAACAAACTACACTTCATTCTTAAAATTGGGTTCCTGTCCAGCTTCGATAATTTTTTTCGAAATCGATTGAAATTTTCATGGCAAAGCTTCTATGACAGAAATTAATTTGCATAATTTTAATCGTGATATGGCCCAAGAATAACTAAGATTTAGTCTGTTTTTTGTGCATTGGACTTTCATTTTTAGGCATATTTAAACAACAAGAATTTGAAAAAAATTACTCTTTAAATAATGAAAAGTTATCTGGACACTATATGGAGTGTTCACGGAAGAAAGTGGACACCTGTTTTTTATGGTAAATGTTAAGTTAAAAAAAAATTGTAACTCGGTTTGAAATTCTGTCAAAAAGTTTTTTCAACAGATGCTTAAGAAATCAGAGCTTTATGCCTTGTCTTTAGAGGATTTTTTTCAAGTGTTGGCTTTTGTACCATTTTTCTCAAGGCGTATATTGGCGTGTCTTTCAATATGTCGTAGTTTGAGACATTTTCAAGAATTTTGGTACTACTCGATACTATTTTCTTTTTTTTTGGTTTAGTCGATAAACGGTATAAGTAGCAAAGAGATTTGACCACAAATCGGCAAAAAGCAAAAAGAGATTCCTCGGTTTACAAAAATGAGCCAGAAATAATGTGTTTTATATTTATTTTGCATTAAACTTTTTTCATTTATAATTACCAATTTAAAATATGCAGAGCGCTTCAAGCCGCAAATACAACTTCTGTATACACTCACATTAATATTTTCGTGTTTTTATCTAAGGCATTGTTGGATATCAGGAATGTCCCATTTTTAATCAATGTCAAAAAACTGCGCACAAGAATGCCAACTCGTGTCAAATTTGGCAGAAGTTTAATCGTTCTTCAGGAGCCACAATTATAACCTTACATACATTTTTTTTAGAAAAAGCTCGATTAACCTGAATCAAAGCTATCGAAAGATTCCTTTTAATTCAACCACGGTAAATGAAAAGTTCATTACCAGTATTTCGATAGCAACTTACTACCTTGTTCAGTGAACGTTTTCGATAGAATAAAATCGAAAACGTTCACTGAAGAAGGTAGTAAGTTGCTATCGAAATACTGGTATATGAACTTTTCATTTACCGTGGTAGATTTAAAAGGAATCTTTCGATTGCTTTGATTCAGTTGAATCATTCAACCAAGTAGGCTCATACCACAACAGACTCGATTAACCATTGTGATCTTCACTATTTTTGAAAATTTTCACAACATTTTTTAAAGAAGCATCAACTTTTATTTATTATTCTTGCTCTATTTATCTTTTTAATTTTTTTTTTCAATGTATTGTGATGCCTATGAGCAATGTTTTGGTAGTTTCTTCGAAAAAACTCGCTTTGCTAGAATTTAAGAAACACGCAGCAGCTTCTTCTTATTTCCGGTTTCCTGGATTCCATTTTCATGCAAATTTCGGTAGTTTTTCAAGAAAATAAATACCTTCAAACACTTGTATTGTATTCAACACCGAGAACTCCGCATCCTTCAAAATTTCAACCCATTTTTCGAAAAAAAAACTTTTTAGCACATCATGTGTACAGAATATTCAATTCAACATACTTTTTAAAATTCTAGCTAGTAAAGGTGCTTGCTAAGTAACATGGAATAAACACTGTCTACTTCCTTTCGTGAACAGTCCTTTGGATAGAAAATTTTGGTAATTTTTAACCAAAATACTACTTAAAACCAAAGTTTCCGAAAAAAAACTGCTTGTTTTTGGAAAAAAAAATTGATTTTCTGTGATTTTACTGAACAATTAAGTTGTGGTTTCTGTGATGGAAATTGCATGAATTTCTTGAAAAAGTTATGAGAAATTGAGTCTTTTCTTTACATTTAACTTGAGGAAACATCAATTAACATTGCCAATCCTATTTTGTTTATCCAAAGTCTAATAGGAAATCAAAATTTATGTTGACTTGAAAATTTTAAAAACCTGTGAAATCCTAAAATAATTCCAAAATTTAGTGTTCTGAGACACAGATTCTGTAATGAAAATTTGCTCAAAATTCTGTGAAATTATAGATTTCTCTGTGATTTCGGCTACCTTGCTTGAAACTCAATGTACACAAAGAAAATTCTTACATTTTCGAGATGACTCATCACTAATTTTTACACCCAACAACTCTGAAAACAAGTTAGTTTACTCGCAAAGAGCGAGTTCGAAAAAATTCAAAGCAACCTTCATATAATCTTCAAAGTACTTTTAAGTTCATAAAAAAGAATATGCCACCCTTTAATGGCTACTTGATGTTTAAAAAATTGAAGTTTAAAATAAGATGGTTTAAATGTTCAAAAACAGTAGAAGCAGAAACCAATATGGTAGGTACTTTGATGCATTTTTAGGTATCACTTGAACTGGAAAATAATTAAGTTCCATCATTCTAAGCACATTCCAAAAAATTCTTTTGAGTTTATTTGTTGTTTGGACTTTGCATAAATTTAACGTTGATTTTTTTTTGTTTTTTGTACAAGATCCAAGCTTTGAGATCCAGTGTTTTACATTGACCTGTCTGTCAAAAGCCGTCCAAGAAAAACTCAAAATATCATTTTTCTGACTCTATAAGAATTTTGAAGCATTAAACAAGACCATCTGATGCTACAAGCTGAGACAACAGTTGAAAGCAGAACTTTCTGAATTGACTATTTAAATGTTATGTGTATCAAAAACTCCAATAAATTAGTTGACATAGTCAAATTTAATCTATGAAACGATTATTTTATCGCTATCATATGAACACTTTCCTTTTTTTTAAATTTTTGCAGTTGTAACTAATTTTTTAAGTGTATTTGAACTTTAAAATAAATAACTTGGAATAACTAAGCATAGTTTTCTAATTTCCTTTAATATTCATAATATTCTTACACATGGCCGTAGAAACAGAAGGTTATTGGGGGATTTTGGATCGTTTTTTTACC
Organism: Uranotaenia lowii; assembly: GCF_029784155.1. Lineage (NCBI taxonomy): Eukaryota > Metazoa > Arthropoda > Insecta > Diptera > Culicidae > Uranotaenia > Uranotaenia lowii. The sequence continues at coordinate 123,828,795 of NC_073692.1, forward strand.
GATACAGCCGATAAAATATTTTCATAAGATATTTTTACTTACTTTAGAAGCTTTTGTTGCCTTTTTTTTTTCAAAATTCAAATTGTAATTGTTTTTTTCATTTTTCGGATTATGTATCCAGATTGGGATTCTTGATTTTCCAAGATCATAAAAAAAGGAATACTGTTTTGCAATCCTAGCTCAAATATGGTAATTTCGTTCAAAATTTGATTGATAATTTTCCAATGTCAAATGCATTTCAATATAAATGATAGTTTTCCGAATATGAAAAACAAGAAAAATTAGAAACCATCCTGACTCTTTGTCCACGATTGAGATGAGATTCTTAAACTTAATTCTTATGAAAAAAATTCAACTTAACAGAGCTTCTTACTGGCGATCCAGAATTGAAACCTCAGAATAAGATTGATCATTCGAATTTTTTTTTTATTTGGATCCACAAGTCAGATTAAGTATAAAAAAAAAAATTCTAAACAATGATTTCAGGTTCAAACAAAAAACATGAGAATTAAATTTACAGAGTCATGATTGAAGGGCTCAGAAAAATATTTCACTTTTTTATCTCATATTGGAAAATTCAAACCCACAATTTAGATACAGAAATTGATTTTTCAAATCTCAAAAATCGGAATGGATTTTCGCAAACAGAATCAATATCCAAATTTTAAAAACAGTTTCAAAATTAAGATTCAGAATTTTTATTCAAAATTCAGATTCAGGTTCAGCTCAGAAATGAGTTTAGTTTTAAAAATATCAAGATGACTATTTCGTTAAGGAACTCAAAAATCAAAACTATCGAAGACTGATAATTTTGATTGTTGGGTAATTCGAAATTTCTAATTTTGATTCACAGTCAGTTTGTTTACACAATTCAGCTGAATATCACAAATATATTTGAATTTACATATATGCGAGTTCTGTTCAATGAAATAAAAGAATTTTTTTGTTCTAAAATATCCACAAAATTTTATTTATGAAATCGACTTTAAATGAGCAGTTGTTTTCACTAGTAAATAAATTTTCACGTTAAAAAATCTGCAGGGAAAGCCATATTTTTTCTGGTGGATTGAGTAGCTGTAATGTTGCATTTTTTTCAAAAGCCAAATTTCGAACTTAAATCTTGAATTTGGATCGAGTTGCAAGGATCTTATTTGCACCGTAAAGTTATAATCTATTTTACATTTGAAAATTTGGTTTACAATTTTCAACGATGGAAAAAAAAAATTATGTAATTTGCCTAATTGCTAGGTAGATTTATCTAACTTGATTTTAGTATGGGAGAGTGGGGGATCATGGGCGACTTTTTTTCTTTGTTCCATAACTTTTTTATCATAAAAGTTAAAATGAAGATAATAAATGGTATGGTTTTCTACATTTTTAAGGTATCACTAAGCAATTTTTTAAAATTTAAAATAAGTTGTTTTCCCCAAGTTCTGACTGTTTTTAAACAAAGCAATATTTTTTGGATTTAGAGAAACGGTGGGGAATCGTGAGCCAATGAAACCAAAATAACCAAAAAATATGCAATGTTTATTAGTTGAGCCAAAACTGTTATTTCAAAATTCATTTCGTTATTTTAAAGCATTTAAGATGAGCTAATAAAAGAGAGAGTTGTGTATGATTGAATAAATTCAAAAACCTGGCTCACGAATGTTTTGGGAAAATTCCTTATAAAGGATACACAAAATATTTTTCATATCTATTCATTTGACATAAGAAAACTTTACAGATTGGGAAAATGTAAATAAAAATTTGAATGTTTTTAAAAACATAAAAATATATGTGTCCCAAGATGTGTGGCTCATGATTCCCCATAAACTATGATTTGCAAATTGGTTGCGTTTGTGTGTCTTTTAGATGTTTTAACCAAAATTCCTTTTCCTTGACAAAACTAAGATCATAAGCGTATGTTTGTTATGAACTTAAGGTTAGAGGTCCAATAACTTTCTTATAATAAGTCGAATGGTCGTCGAATAGAATAGAATTCTTATAAAAAGTCGAATAGAAATGCAGTCTTCGGATGAAATATTTGTTATAGTTTAGGGTTTGAGAAAAATTGTTTAAAAAAACAAATCGGCCGAAAGAGACCAAAATTACTCATGAAAAACTGGATGTTTATGTTTCTCCCGAACAAAATGTCTCAAAATCCCATATAATCTTTAGGATCCGATCCGATCTGGTCCAAATTTGGCATGAGACCTCGTACTAGGTCTAGGATCAATTTAAGCCTGCAGCGCATAACATTTCACAAGCTTGAAATTTCTCATACAAATTTGGGGCAGTCTAATGATCATGCTTAATGGTGCTTACTAAAGTTAGTGTCCCAAAACTTTGAAGTGCTACGAAAAGAGAACCTCTTAATGAAAATTTAAAAAGGCATGAAAATGTGATCAATTTTACTCCTAATGCTGTTTCTCACGAATGCACTTCCAATGCTTAGCACCGAACTCAAAAAGATGAGAAAGGGATTTTTTAAGCAATTTTTGTGACTTCTGATTGGAATTTCTGAAGCAACCAAAAGACTTTTGAATGAGGTCCAACATAGCTCAGTAAGTTACAAAAAAGAATTTTGCGCCGGTATTTTAACTTCAGCAGAAAATCATTGATAGTGCCAAAAAAAATCTTTCTTTTTCTTTGGCACTATCAATTATTTTCTTTCTAAACATTCTTTTTTCCAAACATTCAAAATAAAATAACAATATTCTGTGCTTATGAGAATAAGTGGGATATTGGATTTAAAATGTCGCATTTTTATCAACCATTTTTTTTTCAAAGTTCAGGGCTAATGACAATTTCGGAAAAACGTAAAGAATATTTATTGCGGTGACTTTAAAATTTATGTTTATCAAAATGTTTGATTATTTCTTACAATACAATCCAGCACTAAGGTTCGATCCAAACAAAGAACAATATTCCCACCAGTCTACTTAAGTTTACAATGCAATGAGGGTTTCCCTTCCAAAACGTTCATCCTCGAGTCTAATAGATCACAAGTTCATACCATCAGTGCCGAAAACATTATCAATAAAACCAAAGATCTTGTGTACTCAAATTCGCCATTCTCAAGTGCTTCCTTTATAGCCGGGCGGGTCCATGAATATAAACACGGCTCCATAAAAAGGTTTTTTTTTCTGTGAGCGCCTTGTTTCGCTTCTCCAGCTTATATGTTTGAAGCGTTGAAACTCCCTCCGAGCGAGAGGGGCCACGAAGGGTGGTTCTACTAAATCATCCTGACTCCGCTGCTAGTGACCGAAGAAAATATGAGAAAAAAAAACCTTAAAGAAGGAACACTTTCCACAGCACTCGATGTCGAACAATTCGAGAGTCACTTCTAGCCATCCCCTCAGCCTTGTAGGACAAAACAAAACAGAAAAGTAGAAAAATTATAGGGGATGGCTACGGATCATAAGCACTTCCTTCTTTCTTGCATGCTTCCTTGCCTCGCTGCTGCCGCCCCCCGGTCATTGCTGATGCCGCCATGCTTTTGGTGTTTAAGGTTATGTTTTCGATTTATTCCGTTTTTTTTCGTTGTGTACCTACTTCTTGTCTGGACGGTTCCGGGTTCGGGAACCTTTATGGTGAATGTTGCTTTCAAGTGAAAGAAAGCAAGAGGTGGTTCAAAAATGAAACTATAAACCCCTTGATATCATGTCAAGCTCTTTTATACAATAAATTAAAAACATTGATAAAATTGTCATTCAACAGCTATTTTGAGTACTAAAAAAATAGAGAAATTTTGGTGTTTTCTTTGAATGTATGAATGTATGGTAGCCACCTTGGGTGCACGGTCGTTCCGCAGTTGTGACAAAGGCTTCTGTAACAAGTCACTATAGATTACCATATATTCGGTTAAAAACTGCAAGATGAAACGTTGACTCGTAAGTAGATGCATTAACGATATTCAAAGAGTTAGGATAGTTTCAATTCGACAAATATTGCCGAATGTATAACTTACACACTGTGCAAGTCTATGTAGTCCCGCCCGAAGTTTGTTTTAAGAAGAGCGCGTCAAATAGCAGGAGAACTTAATACGAGAATTACTTTCGTAGATTCATACCCATGCGCTCAATCGCTTTATTTGATACCCTGACGCATCCCATCAACATCATGAAAATGGACATAAGGCTATGATCATTAAGAATCCGGGGCAGTTACAAACGTATGTATTTTAAAAACTATTCATTTGATCGAAAAACTGTCTATGGAGGAAATGAAGGTGTTTATAAGGTATTTATTGTAAAAATATTAAAAAAAAATACTGTTTAACTTAAGAAATTCTTTTACTTTATCATAAAATCTCTTTATAATCCTTGCACACTTTTTTCAGTCACGTATTGATCTATTATTTTTACCACAGATGCAAAACCTTTGCAAAATCATGATATTTACACAAACTCACCTGGAAAAGCAATTGGAATCTGGTTGGAACCTTTATTTCGACTATCAAAGACTCCCGAATTCTTTCGATCTTTCTATCAAACGATTTTTTTTTTATGAACATAAAGAGCCCTCAGGCGAATCCATGATGAGAAATTTGCATAAAGAAATCCAGTTTCTGCTTTCTGCAAGCTTCAAAATTAGGCAATTTTGATGAAAATCTTGGAACGAATTAAACAGTTTTTTTTAACTTTCACTGTTAGTTACTCAAGTCTGGTTGAGGAATATTCAGAATCCATGAAAATAAGATAAAAAAAATTAGAGCAAACCAAATTAAACTAATTTTCATGATATTACACGAGAAAGTAAAAACATAACATAATGATTTTTTTAAATGATTTACTCGGTTTGGAAGGAACTTACACAGTAAATTTTTTTTTTGCTGGAAACCAGCAAAATTTTGCTGGTTTTTGTCCCGCTGACTTTCCAGCAAAATTTCCAGCAATTTCAATTGCTGGAAAAAACAGCAAACGTTAATGCTGGTTTCCAGCAATTCAAATTGCTGGAAAATCAGCAATCCAGATTGCTGGAAACCAGCTATTTCTTTCAACACAACCGGCAGTATTTAGTATGAAATTTATATTTCAATTCAAAACTAAAGTTTAAGATTGGCTGTGCATATAATAAGCAATAAAAACAATTATTTTCTCCCATTTTCAATAAGGGATTAATTTATTTTCCAAAAACAACTTTTTTTTTCACAACTTTCTAACATCGGCTCTGGCGTGGCCGCTTTGTGCCAAAATGTTGATCATCCGCCACCTGTAAAAATAGTTTTGATTAGTATTTTCTATGGAATATCTACCTGTACAATAAAAACTTACCCTTGATTTGATGCCTGGTTGCTAGAATATAGAGGAAAATAAAATAATTATATTAATTTAACCTTGATTCGTAAAATATAATCTTACCTTACTTCAGCGTACGAAACAAAAACAATCTCCAAATTGACAACTCGATTGCTGATTTTTCAGCAAAAATGACAAGCACATAACGGAATGCTGAAAAATCCAGCAATTCGAAAACCGATTGCTGGTTTCCAGCAAAAATTTTGATTGCTGAACGTTTCCAGCAATTTTTTTTGCTGGAAATCGATTCAAAAATTTACAGTGTACATACGAAACAAACATTTAAAAAATCTACCAAATTTTAGTGATAATCTAAAATTTTGTAACGCCTGTAAATTTTTACATACCCAGATTAACTATTGCATTAGAACGAACAGTTTGAAACATATTCACGTATTTTTTTAGATTAATGAATTTTATTAGATGAACTTCGGCAACTTTGACTTGCATGTTCAGAATCAGAATATCTGTAAGTGGATAAAAAAAAGTTTGGTGGTTATCTAACGAATTTTCGATTCTTTCCAGAAAATTGATTTTCGGCAAAAACAAAATCTGAAAATATCACCAGATCTCGACGATTAATGAATTTTCAAGTTGTTTGGCATCAAAATTCAAATGTTGATTTTCCAATTTTCTTTGGCCCCCTTTAAGAAATTTTTTAAAATTTATTGGTTGATGTTTAACGTTTCTTTTTAAATAACGCCAGATTACGGCGTTTCATGCATTTCTTTATTTGGCATTAAAATTGAAATTTTATTTTTCCGATTTTCTTTGGTCTCCCTTTTGGTGATTTTTGAGGCTCGAAAACCAAAACTTTAATGCGTAGGGCACCCCTAAATTAAGTCTAGTTGTGATAAAATTTTGCACAGGTCAGTTTCATGGGCCAATCTTCAAAATGTATCTAGTCGGTTTGTTGTTTTCAGTTTAAAATCACTATAAAACCTGTACCTACAAGATATGGAAATTGGCCAGAATGGGCAATTTAGTTTTCTGATGTACCCAGATGAGCAATATACGGTTCAAAAGATTTTGAATAGACAAAAAAATTTGTATGGGGTCAAGAAAATCAACCTTAGAAAATTTAATGGATTGATGAAGTTATATTGTTTGGCAGAGAGAATGGCAAAAATGTTCAGCTAAGGTTTTTGCCTTTTTTTTGTAAGAATATTAAACAACTTTTTCAATCCATAACATAAAGAGTGTCGGTTTTTCGGCCATTTTATCGTTCACGAGAACCGGGAATTCTCCTTATTTTCAACGCGTTACCTTCCACATTTGTGCCATAAGACGAAAACATGACTCTCTGGAAGGTTCAGCTCAATCGGTTTAAGCTAGAGCTGGCGTAATCGACTTCAAATTTGAATGGAGGATCTTGTCAAAATGTATGTAAATCAACATACTTTAACTCTTTATGTTCAAAATTATACCTCTATTACAGGGCCATACACAGAAAAAATTTTGACTATTACGTGTCACTGAAAACTGCAACCTTTAAAATAAATCACCTGTGATATACAAAAACTGTAATTTTAAATTGTTTTCGTAGAAGTTAACGAAGATTCATTTGTTAAAACAGCAAATGTACTGTAAAAAAGTTGTACACTAAAAATTAAAGGTCACGTAATCATGTTTTCGACCTGTAAAATTACGATAAATGTCTTGCTTCTTTTTGTTACAGGACATTCGCGTAATTTTACAGGAAATTTTTTTTTTTTATCTTTATTATAGAGACTTTCAGCCTCGGGCTGGTTCGTCCTTCACAAGAAATAATTTTTGCTGTGTACGAAGAACCGGCTCATTTAAAAATTTCCACAACATTTTTTATTGAAAATTTCAAATCTTAAAAATGGTTCGTTATGTCAACTATTTTATTTTCATATTCCGAAAAGATGAATTTTGAATAAAGTAGTTTGAAATACAAAATCAAGGATTTTTTTCCCAATGATGATCCAAACTGAAGTTTAGTAATAGTAAAGTGGAGAGAATCTTCATCCATTATCATGGATCTTCTTCCAAATTGTTTGGTTTGAAAGATCCTTTGTCGTTTGTTCAATTTTACACAAAGTTTTTGATCGAAAATAAACCATTTGGGTCGTTTAAATTTTCGTAAAATATAGCACTATTTATTTGGTACGGGAGTTCTCAGGAGTTTTCAGCATTTTCCGGGATTCGGGAATGCCCGCCCAGACAACCAGAAGTCGTATATTATTTTACAAATTATATCGAATGAATGTTATGTAAACTCATTTTCGTATATCTGCACCTTCAATGTGCGTCTCATGCATATTCTTTATCGTATTTAAATACATTGCATGATTTTATTACGAAAATACAATCCAAATCAAGAATATGTGTGCTAATGTACCTATATGGCCTCCAAAATGATACGTAGATACTGGTTTTTCTGCATTATTTACGATATGTTTACACGTATATTTGCACGTTTATTTGTGTTCCAATTTTGATATACCTACCAAATGGTTGTCTGGGTGTTTTTTTTAAAATTCCGGTATTGAACACTCTGAAACCAACTAAACTTTTTCTAGCCTCGTCAAGATCTATCGAACCGTATTTAACTCATTCGTGCACATCCTTAAACTAGGATTGTTCGATCTTCAGGAAAAGATCGATCTCCAAGATCGATTCAGATGAACGGTTCTAGGATCGATCTATCTAAAAAATCGGAGCTTAAAGATCGATCTCCGATTAATCGATCTTTTCTATTTCCACCGGAGTTAGTGTTTGTAAACAACACTAATCAAAATCCAAATATCTCGGAAACGCTTTGATATTTTTAAGTTTGTCATGTATTGACAAGAAATATTCTAGGAAATAAAAGAAATTAGTTCATGGTATTTTTTAAAGTTATTTTAATGTTGGTATGAGAGATATCGAACAAAATTTTTAATCTCAATCAAACACAAACACTTCTCCTCACCCAATCCACAACTTTTGGAAATAATTGGAATCATGAATGCTAAATGAAAAAAAATCACCTCGACCAGGAATCGAATTCGAGTTTTCTGATTATCTCTTCGATACTTTACCAATAGTTAAATCGTCAGATGGAAACTAGTCAAACTGTAACTCTATATTCAGTTGGCTTTATCGAATAAAAATCGCTGCTAGATTCTACGGCAAAAAACGCTCATCCTGCCCCGATTGATAGTACTTATACTGGCTCAGGGGGGTTCTTATTATGCTCCTACAGTGACTGATTTTCAGATTTCGGCAAAAAAACTAAAATACATTCTTAAACGTTTTCATCTACTTTCTTCAAGTTTCATCCAGTTAGTTAATAGACTTTTCTTGTGTCTGAATACGAAACAACGGTGTAACTATATTATTATAGCTGTTTTCAAAGGTTTAATAAGCATCTTCTTTAAGGTGGATCTTTTATTTTCCCTAAATGAGAAAAAAAGATCGAAAGATCGAATCGAAAATAAACCGATTTAATCGATTTCTTCCAGGCCAAAGAATCGATCCAAAAAATCGAAAATCGGAGTTGAAAAGATCGATCTTCCAAGGATCGATCCAAGATCGACCAATCCTACCTTAAACCCGTTCCAAAAAAAGATAAAAAAAATCCGTATTATGCTTTACAAAAAATTCCTCTTCAAGAGACTCCAAACGGGATGAGAAGTATACAGATTGTATTCAAAAAAATAGACACAGCTGAAAAAATTGATTCATTAGATTTTCAAAAACAAGTATGTTTTGACAGATTGATTTGATGATTTCAATTAAACAAAATGAAATCACATAGAAACTTAATGAAAAAAATAAACTCAAAACTTTTGACTGATGTTCGTCAAATTTCATGCAAAAGCAAATTTCACCTAACCAGCTGATTATTCAACTGTAAGCATTCCCTCTCTTTCAAAACAGTCGATTTCCATACAAAATAAGTGACATGTCTGGTACAATCAATATGCAATTTTTATCCAATTTGGAACACAAACAAGTTTCAATTTAAAAAGACTATAACACTGAAAGACTTCTTCACTTTTAAAAAATGAGAAGAATGGATGCTTTTCTTACACGAGTCCAAATGATACAATTTGAACAATTTTTAAGAGATTTTCATGGAAAAAATATTTCAGAAATGGTTTTGGCAGGAATAATTGATTTATAGTGACGAAGACCAATGATTTTTAACCTGAGGGTTCGCATTTAAATGTGTTTAAAAAAAACGTCTAAATTTGTAACACAAACATGCTTAACATACAACGAATGCATTGAACTGACAACCTCTTACACATTAAAAATGAGGAGGGAGCTAACAAACAAAACAAATGTAGAGTTACTCGAACATTTTTCAATTCAATTTCTCAAAATTTGTAATGCCTTTATTGAAGTGGCAGCCAAATTGGTCTTGTTGAATTTCAAAAACCATCCGTTTACATTAATTAGATTGCCCTAAAATAACGATATGTGTAAATTTCTTGCTTAATCAAATTTGAGCAGGGGGTGCCTGAAAGTGTTTAAACTTTCGGTTCTTTGACCCTCTAAAACTATAGTTATACCACGTTATACTATAGGTATACCAAAGGGGAAACCATAGGAAATCGGAAAACCAAAATTTTGATGTTTTATGCCAAATGATAAAAAAATTGTTTTAAAATGTCTTAAAATGTCGAAATCTGGTGTTATTAGAAAAAAAAAAAATCAAAAATCGACATAGAAATTTCAAAAATTATCGAAGGGAGGACCAACGGAAACTCGAAAAATCGAAATTTTTCTGAATCTAGGCAATCAAAAGATTTCCTTTCATTCAACCATGGTAAATGAAAAGTTCGGATACCGGTATTTCGATATCTTCTTCAGTGACCTTTTTTTTAACCAAGTAGGCTCACAACAAATATTTGAGCAAAATTTTTATTTTGTTGCCAAATAACTTGTGAATGCATGAAACGTCAAAATCTTTTGTTATCTCGCAAAAAAAAAATTGGTCAAAAATCAACTTTCTGGGACGAATTTATGAAAAGCAGTATTTTTTCGGAAAACCGACTTAATCCCAGGAAGAAAATTTTTGGCAAAAAAATCGAGATAACACCAGATCTCGGCGTGTTAAGCATTTCTTAGTCCTTTGGCATATAAAATATTATTTCGATTTTCCAAATTTGCTTTGGTTCTCCTTTTGGTAGGAAAAAACCGACACTTTGAGCGCTTTGAGGCACTCTTAAATAAATTCCTATTAAGCTAAAAATTTTCAAAGGTTCATATACAAAATTTATTTGGCCGGTTTTCAAATATCGATCACGAAATTTTTCACATACGCCTACATCTTTGATGAAGATAAATCATTGCATTGAATCGTTTAATCTCAAACAAACATTTTCAACGTATTTTTAGACATATCTGACTCATCTCATCTGGAAACATCTTTGAATACGGAATCAGTCGAAACGAGCTTATCACTACTCATAAGATTAGTTGAATTTATAGTAGATCAAAGTCTACCGGGACAGCTCAGTTTTGATATCTTTTTTCTTAAAAAATTTAAATTTGGAAATAAAAATCAATTTTTGGATAGTTTTGAACCAACCTATTCTAAGCTCTTCCTAGTGCATTTTCTTTTCCGTCTTGGATTTCGGCAGACGACGAACTTTTTGGGGGCCGCCATTCTGGCGCCAATCGAATTGTTCTACCAGATGATGATGAGTGCTCACTATATGTTGTATGTTGGAGCAGCAGCAGCAGCAGCACTACCATTTAGGATCTGTTTGTTGGGGGATGGAGGAAATAGAGACTGGGACCCTTTCTGCTGTTGAATTTTCCATCCCCTTCTTGGTCCAGTTTCATTCAAAAAGGGTGGCTCATCTGCAGAGCTCTTTTTCAGCAGTCAAACCTACTGAGCTTCCAGGCTGGCAGAAATAACCAGCAATGACTGGGGCTGCTCGGTATCATGTTGTAGTTCCTATTGGGCAAATGTATGAATGTGCCACAATTTGACGGGGGTTCCATCTATCTAGTCCTAGAAGCATGAGTTTCCTCTGGTGTTAATAACTTGATGGCATTAATGGAATTAACACAGAACATGTAACAATCCCCTCTTCATGGAGTGTCTCTTTTGCGAGAAACTACTCGACGATTGTTGAGTTTATTTGCCTAATTATTCATTGAATTGTTTGAGAACCATAGATTATGGTATTTGAGCTGAGTCACATCCGAACAGATTGGATTTATGACTCATGTAATAAAAGAGTGAGAGATTGAGTAGATGAATGACTCCTCTCTACTTATCTGGAATGTGTTTTATGTTGAAGAGTATTCAACTGTAGTGGTTTTTGTATAAGTAAGTTCGTTTTGTGTTCAGACAAGAAAATATTTACATTAACAACTTTCGGTGATTATGCCTAGGTGAAACATTCAACCCAAGGCAGAAGGAAGATCTAATTAGGTATATGTTTTATTCTTGACACATACTGTTTATTACGATGATGTTTCTTGAGGCTAAAATTTTCAATGACAACAGTGTAAAATCATTAAATGACTCTTTACTAATACATACTTCTTAAAAAAAAGAAGATATTGAAGAAACATACCTTTTAAACGATTTGTTTTTATCTTGAAATCCAACTGTGGAATTGAAAAAATGTATTTTAAAACCAAAACTACTCTCAATGGCATAAAATTCGATAACATTCACTACCAACTCATTATAATAGCCTGAATTAATGCAAATTGTTACCCCAAAACCACAATGCTCTTGTTGAATATCAACTTGCAAACATGGCATTCAAAACATCGGGAACACTTAACCCATTTTTATGCTAATATGAGCGCTCAAAACTTTTCGCTCCAAGCCGAACCAGCCGCGCCAAACTTTTCTCCAATTGATGCTGTTAAACAGCAAACTTAACAACCCAAACAGAATCCACACTCCCTTGAGCCGTCTTTCTTCCCTGTCTCGGGAGAGTGCCCCCAAAAATGTTCCCTGGTTTCTCCCTGGTACCATTGAAACTTGATTCCCCCCCGAAACAAACACAGAAATCTATAAATTCATTGTATTTTAACGGCAGTCTAGACGTTTGGGCGCTGTCGCGTCTGCGAAATTTTGCCCGTTTCCAATGGGAAAGGCGCGAGTCCTTGTGTTAGTCGTTTTAAGGTGATGTTCATATGGAGGATTTTATTGCACTCTTTTTTTTTTTTCCTCATCTGAGCTAATGGTAATGGCCCTTTTGCCATTTTTAAAGATTTTTGAAGGGTGGGAGAGTGAGAAAAAAAATGAATACCAGCCTACGATTTAAAAACGGGGATTTAACTGTAGGTAGCTTCTATGATACATGATTTTTTTTTCAAATTAAAATGAATCCACCAAGGCTGTAGGATGAATCGAGTCATTAGGTAGGGGGTAAATAAGACAGCTATTTTTCATTTGATATGTGATCTAATTGATGAAAAAATATAATTTTTTGCAAATTCATATTACGTTATTCATACTACAGCTTTAACAAACAAAAAATTAATTATTTAATGTATTTCATAGATTTCTAAAAATTTACAACACTTGTTCAAAAATATAAAGTGATAAACTTGAAAAGCAGTCAGTTTTCAACCATAGAAAAGGGAATTCAAAAGACTTGCTAAAATATCTTTTTTAAACTAAGAAGCTGAGCTTGGTTGAAAATTTGAGAAACATTTGATCTTATTATCATGATGAAAACTTGTATTATTGTTTTTTTTTCTTTTCCGTTAACTTATGTGCATACGCAAACTAATTGTGGCGTAAACGATAGCCTTCAAGTCTTCTAAGCCCGCGGGCATGAGCTCGAGTCCCAATGACGGCATACATAGTACACTTTCTGTGGGTTGGTGGTTTTGGCATTTGTAAGATACTAGCCTCGAGAGATGTAAGCTTAGCGTTAAAAAAGGAATCTCTTCGAGGAAACATCAAGTTTTATTGAGATTCAGTATGTGTTTGTGTTCATTTTACGTTTTTAAAAAATAGAAGAAAAGAAGCATATTGAAATTAAAAAATATGAAAATGATACTGAGAGTTCGCTCATCTTAATTAAATTTATAAATGAAGGCCGATAAGAAAATCAGCCTTTGCATTAAATATGCAAACAAATCACAATCAAAATTCAAAATATCGAGAAATAACAAAAAAAAATCGATTTTGGACCTTATGAAAACCTTATATGTATAAAAATGGATGTCTGTTCCTCATAGACTAGGAAAATACTTAACCGATTTTCTTGAAACTTGGCAGGTGGGTGCTTTTGAGGGGAAGAGTGAAGAATCATCGGCCACTTTTTTCTTTTCTTTATATCTTCTTCATTTTAAAAAAAAATTAAACGAAAAAAAAATTATTGGCATGGATTTCTACCTCTCTAACGTTTCATTAGTTATTTTTTAAAATTTTTGATAAGTTATGTTTCCCAAGTTCAATAATATTTTAAAAAAGAAATATTTTTTTTGAATGGGAAAAATTGTGGGAAATTATTTGCTATTGCATTTTAAAAAATGTTGCCAAAAGCTGAAAACCAGCCACTGTGGAGGCATAATGAGAACCCCCCCTGAGGCAGTATGAGCACCATTAATCAGAGCAAGATGTGCGTTTTTGCCAGGGAATCTAGCAGCGAATTCAATTCGATGAAGTCAGGTGAGTCGTAGATTCATCAAACAAAGCAATAACAAAATAATCTAGGTCTGTTTGTAGAATACAAACAATTCACGCACGTTCATACATTAAGTGCTTTGTTCGGAGGATGATGCTACTAGCCGTATAATGTAACAATAAAAAAATCGATGATGAACTGTGAATGGAAAAAAATCACCTCGAACAGAAATCTAACTCTAGTCTTTTGATTACCTCTCCGACACCTTACCAATAGGCTAAATTGTCGGATGAAAACTAGTCAAGGTGTGGCGCTATAAATCAGAAAATGCTCATTATGCCTCGATAATATGGTGCTCTATATGCCCCTAGTCAACAAATTTAAGTAAAAACGTGTTTTAAAATTGATAAAAGGGAAAAAATCAAAAGTTTTATGATGGTAAAAATTGAGAAACAATGTGTACATCATGTTGCAGTGCGTACATTATAGATCAAGGTTATTTTAGGATCATAAGAGCTTATTTCGTGGTGCTCAAAAATTATAATATTTTCGTAACTTGAGAACCAAGCTAGTTTTTTTAAATATCTCTGTAAAGATGATAAGGAGATTCCATTTTTTGTGAAAAATTAATACTATAGGAAGTACGAAACAAATCCTCATGAAAATTTATTTAAGAAAATACGCACTTTCGTAGAAAAGCGTAGTTCTCATTATGCCTCGGGTGCTCGTTATGCCCTCATCTCCCCTATATTCCACAAGCTCATAATGTTCAATCCAGTTACATATATATTCAACATATTTGAATAACTTTGTAAAAATTCACATTTTTTTTTGCAACTTTGACCATTGTGCTGTGGTGTAAACAAAGAGAACTGGGATGTAAATAAAAAAGTAAACTTGAGCTTGGATCTCAGTCCGTAAAATCTTTTTTGGCGCTAGTGTTCTGTCGCCAAAATTACTCGGAAGCCGGTTGCCGTGATAGGACAAAGTGACGTATATCCATTTTTTTCGATTTTGACTTTTTGACGCTATTGTGTGGGTTTTCCTATGAGCTATCAAATGCTTTCAACAAATCTAGAAAATATCAAACAGTTTTTGAGAAAATCGATAAAAACGAATCGCCAAAAGTGCGATTTATACGCCGAAGTGACGTATATCCATGCGTTTTTGAAAGTGATACAGAACAATTTCAATAACCCGTATAATTTACAGGCGACATTCCTCAGATTTGAAAAAAAAAAATCATATTTTAACATGACAATCGGTTTAGAATAAAATGAAAAAGGCACCCCCGCCCCCCTCCCCTCCCCCTTTCCACAGAATAAAGGGTTCTCAAACAAAGAAGTTGTCGAGCCTTTTTGAAAAATAAAATTAGAATGCAAACGTTCACATCTACATTAATTAAAAAAATTCGAGAAATTTTTTAACATTTGTAGAACAAAACTAATTCTTCATTAATTTTGCGTTCGGGCTTGTGATATAGCTCAGTTGGCAAGTCTGTTGTCTTCTGAGCAGATGTCCGCAAGTTCAAGCCCAAGAGTAAACATCGAACACAGTTGTATCGGATAAGTTTTTCAATAACGATCCGCCAACTGCAACGTTTATAAAGTCGCGAATGCCATAATGATGGTAAAACGACTATAATCGAAACAAAAAAAAAAATAATAATTTTGCGTTGTTTTTGTTACAAAGAAATTTGTTTGTGTGGTCATTTGTTTGTGGTAAGTTTGTTTGTCAAGCAACAATATTGTTTTTTTTAAGCTGTGCACTCGAATTTTATTTACGAGAAGAATTCTGGTTTCAAAAATGAGATAATGTTTGAAAAATTCAAATATTTATTAAGTAAGAAAATCATAAAAAAAATAATAGTTATAAATTAGAATTCTTCCAGAAACTTTTTTTCTTCGAGCTTTTCCCAAAAATCTTTCTTATTATCTGGCATAAGTGGACAAAGTTTCTTTAAAATCGTTATTTTTCTTTCAACCTCTATTCCTCTATTTTCATTTCTGAAGTGAAGCAAAGATTGAAGGTCAAAGTCCGGGCGCGATACTTTTTTGAGTTGTTTCACCGTAAATAATGAAAATCGCTTCCAATCTCATTTAAAGCACGATTTATAATGGAACAAAAACGATCCTCTGACGAATTTCACGTCTTTGATTTCGGCCAATTTTGGTAGCTTGGTAGAACCTTTCTTAAAAACGGATGGCTTAAATTTAACGCTGCTTGTGAAAAAATCTCCATTACTCATGGGAACTACTACAACTTCTGACGCTGTTTCCACGCATCTTATAAAATCTTGATATGTATGTATTTCGCCATGATTGAAACTTTTCATACGTTTTTCGACAGCTGCGTGAAATCAATCAGCGGACATGAAAGTATGGCCTGCTTCCAAATATTTGAATGTTATTGTTTTTGAAGGAATCATTTTGGAGTTTACCAGCCACGTCATGTGCACATCAGGTCCAGTTCTTGTTTTGTCCTGAACAATTGCCCATCCAATAGAGGATTGATTCAGGACAGTCCAAGAGCATCAAGTGCTTTGTAAAAGTGCTGAATATATATCAGCAGCTTTTCTGCCACTTATTGTTTCGTTCCATAATGCGGCGTAAACTGATCTGTAAGAACTGCCACCCAATGGAGCAAACGTTTCATTCATTTCAACTATTCTTTTGCAAAAAATAGCTTCTTTGAATCTTTCCATCCTTGGCAATTGGATCACCTTGAAATAGAATATAGTTGCGTTATTAAAAGATTAGATTTCAATATGTTTACTCTCACACCTTCTGCAAATCAACGGAAAATGAAATATTATCAAAATTATATTTATCTTTCATATATTCACCTCTCGAACTTATAGCAGCATCTTTGTGGAGTTTCCAGTCTTTACATATTGTACATCCCGTATCAATACCTATATTTTCAAGCATATGTCCAGATTCCTTGGAGTGTATTTCAGCATATCTACATTTTTCACAAAGCTCATTTCCAAGTTTCGTAAATCTTACGTTCATTTGTTTCATTAGTTTGTTGTAAAAGGAGTAACTACATGAAATTGAGTTTTCCTTATTCTTTGTGGCAAAATGGTCATACATTATCTTACAAGTAAGATCTGACGGCAGATACAAAGCATTCGGAGCATGATTACGCCTGTAATGCGAAATCGTAGGGTTATATGATAAAATGTCGTTGCGTACGACTTCAACAAGAGGATTAATTTTGGAAATCTTAGGTCGAATATCGGGGTCCGCCTTTTTTTGGAATCGCTATGACAACGGTACGCAAAATTGCTGGAAAAAAAACTTTTATGACATCAAACATTTGAATTGAAAATTATCACTTACTTGCTGGATGATGGATAACCCAACGTGTTCAGAAAATAACGACTACATACAGATACTGTATCTCCTGCGTCGTCCTTCAAAAAATAATTTATGGTATATTGTTTTTTAAATTGCTTTCCTTCAGTTTCTGATTGAACACGTCGTCGTTTTGCAGAAATTTGCTTTGTATATTCCAAAATAAATTGTCGTCTTTTATCCAAATCAAAATCCCAGTAACGTACATTTGTCTGCTTTCGATTTTCGTTGGTTATTAGCGAAGAACATCGCATGTTGCATTTGCAATCAACATTTATAAGATTGTGATATTTAGCTTTTGCTTTTTTTTGTTCGGGCAATTGAAGCTTGTTTTTTTGTATGTTTTGGTTCACTTGCAGCTGGTGAGAGTGAAAATATATTTATATTACATGTAGTATGTGAACATTTTCACATAGATTTGTTTTTTTTTTTCAAGGAATTATCGCTAAAATAGACAACTGTATAGACGGATGTACGGATATATACGGATGACTGCTTTTCCTGACCTTATTTCTAAAATCTAAAATCATAGACCTCACAAAACCCCCGAGTATGCATTTTCGTCTCAAACATATGCAAGATTTGATACCTGAATCTATTGTTTACCCCGCCTAATTTACATAAAGTTGCGTTCAAAAAAGAATGAAATAGCTTGAAACTGCGCACTCACTTCAAACTTTGACAAGCTGCCATTTCTCTCTCGGTTGATATTTTTTTTGAAATTTTCACACGATCTAGTTCAACTATCCAACTAACGCTGTACGAAATTTGAAGTCTTTACATTGACTGGAAACAAAGATACAGCTATTCCCGTTAAAAAGGTAAATTTGAAATTGCTTCACTAAATGTGCTGTATCTTTGACAATTTTCATTGAAAAATCTTGAAATTTGGTCCAATGAACCTCATTTTCTATCCGGCACCATTTTGATCACGTTTGACGAAACTTGGCCTGGTACTAGATCAAACATTTTTACATCTTTGGACCATATTTCAAGATTTTCCAATGAAAATTGTCATAGATACAGCATACTTAATGAAGCAATTCCAAATTTCCCTTTTTTTTCGGGAATCTGTATCTTTGTTTCCAGTCATTGTAAAGACTTCAAATTTCGTAGAGCGTTAATTAGATAGTTGAACTAAATTGTGTGAAAATTTCATGAAAAAATATCAACCGAGAGAGAAATGGCAGCTTGTCAAAGTTGGAAGTGGGTACGCCGCTTCGCGCAAATTCATTATTTTTTGAACGCAACTGTATGTCAATTTTCATCTAAATCCAATGTAAAACATTATGAGTTATCTACAAATCTGACATTTTCCTTCATTCCTGGTAACAATTAGCACCCACTTATACCGAATTTCAGTTCTCTAGGTCTTATCTTAACGCTAAAACTAGGGCTGAGAGGGCGTTGAGGTCAATTAAAAAAAAAAACTCACAAACGAACAAACAGAAATTGTTTTTTATGTACAAAGAAATACATACCTTGAGAAGTTTCTCCGACAGCATCAATAAAATTTTCTTCCTCACTCGAATACAATTCAAGAAGATCCAACGCACTGGCCATTTTAACTAAGAACGAAATTTGTTCCAACTGCACCTGGGGGAGGAAGACTGAATAAAAAAAGAAAAAAAATTTCAAATGTCAAATTTCTCCCATCAATCTACCGACCAGTGCGAAGGTTCAAAATTTTGCTTTCTTATTTAGTAATTTTTAATAAAACTTTTTCCATGCTGAAAAGCACTTGTTTTGCATAAAACAATGATTTAATTAGGTTTTGTTTTGCTCTGGCAAATTCCTGCATGATCAGGCGTATTATGTCGCTCAAATTTCGTCAAAGTTTTGAAGCAGATAAATAAAAATGGCTTGATTAATGGTTGTTCTAAAAATATAGCTAAATCTAAATTTAGCACCTAAACAACTGAGTTACATGACTCAATACACGAAACTGATCATCTAATGTTAAAATTTGAACGATTACAAATCATTTCAACAATTGCTGACTTTTTGCCGAACAATAAAAAAACGATGCAGAAAACGATGCAGCAAATTTCAGTCTTCCTCCCCCAGAACTGCACGAAAAGACTAAGGATAAACGTCACTCCGACGGAGAATCGACTAATCAAAACAAACGTTTATACGCCGAACTGACGCATATCCATTTGAAGTAATTATACGAATTTTACGCAAAATAAAGAGTTGTGTTTCAAAAGGCTGCATTTGTCATCTATCTATGCATAAATTCTACAGATCACATTTTATTAAAAGTCTCATATTAACGAATAAAGAGGAAAAAGAGAAAATCGCTTTTATTCGCTTAAAACGAAAATGGTTTATACGTCACTTTGGCGTAACACGGCAGGGTAGGACCTGGTTTTACTCATAAATACGAAATAGCAGGCAAAACTTTTCCAGCACTCGACGTTATTTTCCAACTCGAAATGCTTCGTTGGATAAATTTACGACTCAAGCTGCAAAAATTTGCTTTAGCATTTTGACAAGTAATGAGTGCTTATGGTTTTTTTGGGAATTTGTGCAGAAATATTGATTTTTTTTATATCTTTCCATATTTGATGAGTTCATATCTAAACAATCAAAAATATATTTTAAGCAGACAACATAAAGTAATATAAAGAATTCCTCAAAAGTTTCGATTCATATAATACCGATCTTTAATCCTTTTTAGATTTAGAGACTCACAGAAACGGCGCACCTACACAAGTTCTTCAAAATTGACATTTTTCTCACTTCTGAAACTTTTTTATTAACAAAAAACGGGGGTAAATATGTTCCTGACGAGCTTATTGATTTTTTTTTTCAATCCAGAAGGATGGTTGAATATGTTTTACTCTCCAGAACCCTTTTTTCTTCGCATTTTTTTTTGATAAATTCTGAAAAAAATAACACGTATCCAAAGATATATTTTTTGTTGAAATTGATCTATAATTAACTGAAGTATTTCAACTTATATGAAAAGTGAATATTATGCTTATTTTTCGAATTGTCCTCGTACTTTCCCAATTCCGCTTTTAGAGTTAATGTCTCATCTGTCCTTCCTAACTAAGGATTTTTTTCCTTTAAAAATCAATCCATTATTGACTGAGGATTTCTTAGGCTCCCAAATTGATCATTTTTCAAAAAATAGGTCGATTTGCAGTTTTCTAACACTTTCAAAAAATCGATTTTTTTATTCTCTTATTGTAAAACATTTCAAGAATGTTGTGTCAAATTTTCAAGTCTATTGAAGTAAAACTGTAGAAAATATAGGCCTTTATCTCCTCCTTTCTAATACTGCACGAAAGCGAAAAGCGAAAGGAACATATTTTCTACATATAAAATACCAGACCCCAACGTTTTTCTTTTTTTTCACTTTGAGGAGATTTTACAGATAAAAAATGGCGCATTTTTTCATGAAAAATCGTAGTTTTTACTTCAAACAGTCACAAAAGTTTTCATTAAAAAATCTTAAAGTTAAATAAAAACGTTGGGGTCCAGAAAAACATCTATTAAAAATATTTTGCTCTGATTTTTTGACTTCAGATGATTCTGTGCTGAGATACAGTGTCCACCGCAAATCCTGTTTTCTAAAAGGCATCCTCGAAAGTGCTCCGTCACCGGCTCATTTTTCAATATTTTTCTTTGAAAAAATTGCTCAATGTTCTTTTAACATTGCTTTGTATAATGCAAAAAATTTGAATACATTTGTTTGAACGATAGCTCTAGAAAAAAATGGTTTTTTTTACCCGTTAGACCCTAACCCCCCCCCCCCCCCCCTGAAATAACCTTCGCAATAACATGTCATGAAAATATTGATAGCTCCAGAAAGCAAAGCCTTAGATTTTACAATACTTATTAATGGATTTCGATTTTTTTCCAAATTTTGATATGGTTATATCTTTTTTCATGTAATGCTTTGCTTATTTTCATGTTGGCAAAACATCAACCTTAGAAATGAGCCAAATCATTCTTATGAGCTTTTTTTGAATTTTCTGGGTGATTTCGTATTCAAAAATGTCTTCTTCCATAGAAATTGCCATTCAAAATTGAACACGTTCATTGATTACATGCAACTAAAAAAAACTCGAATTGTCTATTAATATGGCATGTATTTTTAAAAATTAAGTGAATATATATGATTAACTTATAATTTTAGTCATTTCTGTGCTCTAATTAACTGATCACACAGAGTTTTCATATTTTTTGCAAGCAAAGTTAATTTTCAATAATTATTCAAATACACTTCATATTTCGGTAAATATATTTTTTCTACCTTTTCAAATCTTACACTTGAAGCTTGACATTACTTAACTCGTTGAAAAACATACGTATTTATGAAAGTCCGGCACTTGCAATGTCTGAAAAGTGTCAATGTCATTTAAACTGCTTTGGCTCTGAGGGATTACATTTTAATCAGATTTATTTTGATATCCTTTATCCCGAGCATATACTCAACATTTTATTCAAAAAATCGAAAGATTGTTCTGTAAAACCCCTGTTTCTAAAATTTCGAGACGACAAATATTTAAAAAATGTGTCTCATGTCAACAGCGTAACCTTCGAAAAAATTCAATCCTGAATCCCAAAAAATGAAGTCGAAGGTAAGAATTTTTTACTTTTTTTACCTGCAATTTTCTCAGAAATTCAAATCTGCCGTCGAGCTAGACTGAAGATATCAAAGTGAAGCTTTATTTGGTCCATATTTTTCAAAAAAATAAACAGTTATAACTTCGTGAAACTTTATTTGATCAAAACAGTATTTCAGCCGGAAAAAAATTCAATGTGTTGTAAATCTTTCTTGAAGATTGATGAAATGCTACTTTCATCTTGAGCATGAATCAGTGGAATCAAACGATTTGAAACTGTGGCCATGGTTAAACCCATTTTTAAGCTATAATTGATATTCATCAAGAAAAAAACGATCGACTGCCAAGTGAGTCCCAAAGCAATTATTTTATTAAATCACGTCTTCTTCATAGGGGTTAAAGGAGGCAAAACAAGTCGTGTCCCTTAATCTTTTCAACTGTAAATTGGCATTTAAAAAAGTATTTTAAGTTCATTGTATGAAATTTCAATTACATAAAATTTTATGTTGGTAGTACATATAAAGGAACAAGCTCAATACTGAGCAAATAACATTTGATGAAACTCCACTCCACTCCACTCCGTATAAATTCCCGAGTTTCTGAGAAAAATTCACGTGGGATAAATGCTTTTCCAGACTCTCCAACCGGTGGCTTCGTGTTTTTTTTAGATTTTAGGTCTGAATATTCCCATTGTGCTTTGGACGGTTTATATGGAAGACCCCCCCAAAAGGGACCGTCTCCAAATTGGATTGCATTTGAAATAGAAGTTCTCATAATAAGCTTCCGCAACAAATATCTGCCTCTTTGTCAACATGATGCTGAGCCTTAGAAAGATTTTTAAAATGTGCAACCATTGAAAAAAATCGGATAACATTAGGCACGAGATAAAATTGGCCTTTGCCACTATCGGGCACAGACAAACTGTTTTAAATGATTTTTTTTTTCAAATTTATGTCACTTCCCTCGAACACTTGAATTTTTCACTCTTGTTGACCAATCTTGTATGCATGCTATCGACTTAAAAAGTCGAGTGAATACGGTTGAAATGACTTAAATACAGCATAAAAACCATAATCATGAGTTTAGCATTGCAACAATTGGCAAATCATCCTAAATGTTTATTCCCTTGCGAAAATATTGGTAAATATTACGATAGTTCGAGTAGGCGTTGACTCTCGCGGACGTCAAAATTGTTCGCACCACTGAGGAGGAAAGTTTAAATAAGGAAGAACAAAAACTGAATCCCGTTGAAAACAACCGTAAAGGGTTTCAATATTGTAAAGTGTGCTGTAGCAAAAAAAAAATAAACTACAGGATCTGGGAAAAAACAAATCAGCTTCAAAAACTTCGGTTGCTGTAGGTTTCGATATCAAAACAGCATCAGGATGACTCCCAGCAACTTATGATGTACGGTTCCGAATCAGCGAGGAATATATACTGTCAACTATCACCTCTTTGATGAGATCCAAACTGTTTTTTGCGTTTCAAGAGTTTTGAATTGTATGATTTTTAATAAAGTTGTTGGACATAAAGCTAATGAAGCGTTTTGTAGGGAACTACACCCTTGTTCTAGCTTCTTTTGCGGTATTTACCACATGGTTGGCCTGGCCGTAATAATGCAATGCACATTAAAAAAATTAGAGAAATGACGTTGAAAAGAAAATATAGGTCTTTCAATTTTTTAATTGTCCAGGATGTTTACATGTTTTGACTATGTTGGTAAAAGTAGAAGAAGAAGATAATATTGGTAAATATTTGAAGTAAATGTCGAAGAAAAAATATTAGGAAATGTATTTTTATTTGAAAAGTTTTTCAAATCAATAAAATAGACATAATTTTGTATTGCTTTTCGTTTCATAGGCAGTTGATATTTTTTCATTCGAATCTACTTGCATCCAAATATAAGCTGTTCCTGAATGGAGATGCAAAGAAAATTAGAACCATTGCTCTACATTTCCTATGTTCTATGTCTTCCGATTTTTCCCTGCTAACACTTCCGATCATCTTAGGAAACTTAACAGAAATTGCCTCGACAGCTTCCGAACAAATACACACACGTGCTTCCCCTTTCCTCATCCTCTCTCTCTCTGAAGCTAGGCCACCACAAATATTATCCTATCACCATCATCAAGAGTACCGGAACAGCAGCAGCCCCGGGGAAATTAACTTGCCATAAAGAGTGCATCAATTTCAATCGATATGTATGTGCCGATGCAGAAGAAGCATGGAGAAGACATTCCTTGGGAAATCGACTTCCAGGTTGTGTGTAAGAATAAATATTGCTGAGTTGGAGAGGTACCTACCTAGTTGGGAAAGAAAAAAACGGAACCAAAACCGAGCTGGCACGCCTTTTGCCATCCGGGATCGAACGCCCCGCATCCCAACTCCGGGTTGAGGCAGCACCTATGTGGTTTCTAGATTGGTTCCCATACAAAAAGCTCAATTTTAAGTTTTTGATAGGGTTAACAAAAAATGTAAACAAAAAATTAATTTTTCATTCCAAAATTAAAACAAGAAAGTTTTGGATCAATTGAGTAAATATCAGATTATCTATTTCATTGGATCAATTTTTGTTAGTTTTCAACTACTAAAATTTTTTTCAATCGTGTGGTCACCTGAACCGGTTTCACTTTGAGAAAACACAGACTTACCTTTTCGGTTTGGAAGCTTCAATTTTTCCCATAACTACAAGAGGCAAGTTGATTCATGGAAGAAAGAATGCTCCAGGAAGCACTCCATAATGACGAAATACAATCTACTTAAGCCGGCTTGTGGCAGCATCGCATCGGTTGGTTTGGCTTTGAGTTTCTCCGGATACGGTCGTCGTCTTCGGTCGGTGGAATGTTTTTCTACAAGGAAAGGATGTTAAGTTCCCCCGTATAAGTGCACTTTTTGAAGATGGCGGAAAGGGGGAATAAAAGTGAAGATAGGGGGTTTTAGGATACTCAAGTTTCGAGAGGTGCATCAAGAAAAGTCGGAAAACTGTTGCATTCTGACGAGGCCAGGAGTTAAAACAGCTGAAGCTGTCCTGGTGAAAGAGAACCTGAAACTTGTGGGTATCGTGTGGGATTTTCCCAGCCAATTGTCAAACCATTCGAAGCTATTTGTCTCGACAATTGAACGTAAATATAAGAAATTATTCAAATTAACCAAGTTGAAAATTTTATAACGACCCAAAGGATAATTTTTTACTTCTAGAAGAATTTTCCCGCATCCTTTCAATAGCACAGTAAGACGTTAAAATTCATTAAAAAAAATTTAACTTTCCTTTTAAATCATCACAGTTGTACTATCGCACCGAAAAAATTGTAACAAAGATTGTAAATTTTTGTTAACTCGTACACTAGAAGAAATCAAGATCATGTCTTGAAAACTTGAAACTCGAGAAATATTCAAAAATTTATCGTGTTTAAACCTTTCTGATTGCTAAATAAATGTTTCTAAACTATAAGTATAAATGCAAGTTTCCAAAATATCATCATTGAATGGCTTACACGTTCGTTTGATTGAAAAAAAATAACACAGTTTTTATTGAAAGTCCATCAAACACAAGAAAATTTAAATTTGCGATTCATACTGAACAACGATCTTCTCTAAACTGTCCTTGCACTTTTTCCCCGGGATTCTCTTCCTTAGAGACAATTCCTCCCTACTAACCCTTGCATTTTCCTATGGTTGCTAATGTATGTCTATTCTATTACACATGGTTATTATTATTTTCAGAATGTTATCAAAATATTAAATTTCCATTTTGAAACTTTGAACCAGAGATCGGTCTTTACTCATACATTCAGTCACTAAATCATTTAATTGTCGAGAAGTGAATCAAACTGTGTAAGTTGAAAATTCAGGGAATAGATAAGATGAAAATTAAAAAGTTGAATTTTTTATTAAAAAATTATTATTTAAAAAATCTGTACAAAATCAAAAAAAAAATCTGTGAATTCTGTGAAACTAAAAAAAATTCAGTGATCGTTGATCCCGTTTTTTTGACGAAAAAAAAATTAAATTTAACAACTGGTAATGTGGATTGGCAATCTTCAAGTATAATGACTCAATTCTCGATTTTTTGCACAATATTTCTACAAAATATATTAAAAATGCATCACGGATAATCGTGACAGACCGGTTTTGTTGAACCACAGAATAACACTTTTTTTTCTACATTTAAATTTAAAAAAAAACACTTGTCAACGGTTTTTTTTACCAGTTATTGAGTTAGCACTCACTCTTTCAGTAGTTAAGATCGTGGAATATGCTTAGAAACGTCAAAAAATTCGTCAGAAATATCGATAGAGATAAAACACCGAAAACAACGCAAGGATATTCGATTCAAGTACCGCCTGAAAGTTGATTGTTAAAATAGTGAGAACTCAAACTAAAGTTATGTGAAAGGTGGAAATTTTAATTAAAAGTATAATACATTCACAGTGAAACTAAACCTAAACGCAAGCGACATAACTTTGAACAGGCACCTGGAGAAAGAATCGGCAATCTCGTGTGCGATCTGGAGGAAAATAAACCACACACACAAATAGCTTCCGGTTACCGATATCGATGCGGACCCACACTATTTCCAAATCATTCCAGGAATTGTCGTCGATAGACACGGCTTGCAGTGTAGATTTCACGGCCAGTAAAACCCCGCCTCCAGTTGACTTCCAACTGTTGCAGGGGCTACGATCACAGCGAAACACAACATAGTCAGAGCTAAAAGCCTGACTAGTAAAGGTCTTGTCGTTCAGCCATGTTTTGGTAAGAGCAATAACATCGTAGCAGCAGCAAGAGGTGGCCAGCAGATACTCGTTTACGCAAGAAATTATGCCTCCGACGTTCTGGTAAAAAATGCTCATATCGTCGCGACGCCCAGAAAGCAAAATGGGAAGTTGCACACTAGAAGGTAAAATTTCATCACCAAGAGAAGAACCATTTTGAGCTGTGTACTTGCCTGCGGGTGCAGGCTGGAGAACCCCGTCGCCGCTATCGATCTCAGGGCCGGGACGACTGCTGACGATGGCTGGAATCAGCGCGACTGAGTCGATGGATTCAGGGGACTCCAAATGCCTAATTCGTTGCGTCCCGGTGTAGTCAACCCAGTAGAGATGATGATGTTTTGTTCCGGCGTTTCATTACATTGAAAAGCAAAAGTTTCAATCGGCGTTAGTTTAGTTTGCCTAACAGTCAGGCCAAACTCAAATCTGCAAGGCGGAGGACGATGACTGGTCTAATAAGAGGGTAAAGGAGTGTACTTGCCTGCCAGCACAGGCTGGACAGCCCCGTTGCCTTCTTCGAACACAGGGCCGGGACGGCTGTTGACGCTGGCGGTAAACTGCGCGATTGTGCCGAAGGCCTCGGGGGCGTCCATTGTGCTAAGTGCGGTGCGTCCCGGTGATGCAATAGCTATACGTTCAGCATGTTGCTTTGATGAATGGTTTCCACGTGCATTAATCGGCTCTTTTTCGGTACATTTCAGGTGAATATTGTGATGATGAGGTCTACAAAATGATGGGCAGTCACTGGACGATTCAAAAATTAAACATGGATACTTGCATGACTTCGGCGGTTGGAAAGCCCCTTTGCCTACTTCGAACACAGGGCCGGGGCGACTACTGACGCTGGCTGGAATCTGCGCGACTGTGACGAAGGGCTCAGGGGCTTCCAAAAAGCTAGATTCGGTGCACCCCGGGGATCCAAACAGCAGATGTCGATCATGCGCTATGCGGGTATATTTCATATGGAACAGTCACTAGTTGTTTTTTTTCGTAATTTCTAGAAGAAAATCTCTTGTTTTATTGTTTCATATTGAAGGCCTATGTTCAAAATGACGAAAATTCATATGGAACTTTTATGCGAGTAGGGGCAGTGCAGGGCATGTATATTTTTTTTGATGAACAGACATCGGTTTTATATTCTCACTGAATAACTGACGATTCGATATCTCCTCTACTCTTTTTTGGAACGTTATGAAAATCTCAAGAGTTTCATCTTATTTTACCAGATTCAAGTAAAATGCATGTTTTGTTAAGTTTTTGAGTTATTTTTGTTCGAATTTATCTTAAATCTGATCAAAAATTTATTATTCCGCTTTTTAGTTATCGCAAAAAAAAAAATCACATGCCGAAATCGAACGCCGACTCAACTTATCCGAACAAAACATAAACAAACCAATACCACATACATACTATCCAAGGCCGGATTAAGGGGAGGGGGGCAAAAGGGGCAATTGCCCCGGGCCCCCCGGCTAATGGGGGCCCCCCGATGGAAAAAAAAGTTGTAAAATTACTCTTATCATACTACTTCCATTTCTACAAATCTATGAAAAGTAATCAAAACTAGAAAATTCGGAATGAAAACTTGAAATATAACTACAAAAAGGCGGCCCCTCAGGGGGCCCCATGCAATAATATCTAGAATAATTTTTCTCTTACATAAGTTAAGGGGGCCCCCTAGAGGAAGCAGTAAAAGAGTTCATTTTGCGGGCTGAGAATATCAAAATCTTGATAATAAACTCAAAATCTAGATAACAAAAATGTAAACCGAATTCGAAAAAAAAAATTAAATGAATATGAGGCAAAACACCTCAATTTTCATTTTTATTTATCGAAACATGTCAGTCAGGATATTCTGTACAGAACAGGTAAAATAAAAAAACATCACTTCGTAAACTTTCCAAGTAATAGTTACTGCACAAAAATACCAGCTTATTTCGCCAAAACTGGCCCACAGTGCTAAGAGAGACTAGAGAAGCTTTATGATAAACATCCAGGCAGTATCCGGGTTAATACCGGGTATTATTATAACTTTTCACTTTTCAATCATTATTGTTGAAATTTTCGTTGGTTTATATAATCTAAACCCTTTTCCTTCTCTATTTTCGATAATAAATCTTCAAAAATCTGTAGTTGCTTAATTTGGACCAATCGACAGTACAGAGCTTTTTACTGAATTTCTAACCCAATTTCTGTCTTAGACTTGAAATTCGTATTGAAACATTTTCAACTGTTTAATCAAAATTTTATCATCCACAGAATTCTGCATATCATTTTCCAAATGATCATTTTCAAATTACCATAAAGACGATCTCAAATTTGAGTGCTAATTTCATTGAGTGATTCTCTTAACATGATTCTTTCTATGTTTTTAATCTTATGTTTTTCCAGATTCAATTCTTTGAGATTTTCAAGTCTTGTTGTTTCTTTAATTACTGAAGTTCAGTTTCATGGTTTTTCTGAATTTTGAGAACTCAGTATCTTGGCTTAAGGTCCTGACTTCCTTATCTGACTTTTTCAATGATAACTGATTCTGTATTTTAAACAATTAATCTCTATTCTGATTTTTTTCAATCGATCATTTTTGCACTTATATCTCTTTGGCTTTGACGGAATCGAAACTTTTTTCACATTTATGTTAGTGTTAATTTCACATTTCACATTTATGTTAATGTTAAATGTTGAATGTTAATTTGATAAAAAAAATCATCTGATGAGAATCATATTTAAAATCATCTTAGAGAACGTTTTTTGTGTTTCAAAGGTATAAAATTGAAATTCAAATTTGGTGCCATTTCTGCTTTGGCATTGATTGTAATTTTTAATCTCTTTTTTTTTCTTAAATTAATTCATATTTTGTTTCTTAAAACTTGATTTGAAATTATGATTTAGATTTGAGACATTTGGTGGTTCTAAATATAACCGGATTTTAAGTTCTGAATTCTCAAACTCTTATATATGTCTCTCTAGGGAATTTAAATTTCATTATTTTGTTTATTTCTTTTTTTTTTAATTTTGAATTCTATGATCCAAATCTTCATGATATTTTCCAATTGTCATTAAGTAAATATTTCTCGAAGAAGCACAAACCAAACGATAAATGATGGAATGAATATCATTTAAAATATCTATCCGGTAATTTTTCTAAATCAGATTTTTTAAGTTGGTGATAAGGGTATGAAAAAAGTGAGCATTAAATTTTGCATTTTGCAGCTCGAATCAAAGTTTTTATTTTTGAGAAATTTTTCAACTCTTCTTCAATGTTTGCACGTGATTAATTATTTGAAGATACCAGAAACTATCTTCAGTATAATGAACTCATCTCCAGTTCTTTTACACGTTCAAAATGTTTCGTATTCTCTGGGATAGCATTTGAAAAAATAAATCGAATTATAGGGGCCCCCCGAGAAAAATTGCCCCGGGCCCCCCGATGGCTCAATCCGGCCCTGATACTATCGCAACAGAAAACACAACAGAATCCAACTCCACTTTATAAAACCACAGATAATCGGAATAATAGAGACAACAAGAAGTGAACGCTAGGATACAGACATATTCAAATCATCGTAGAGTTTAACAGTTTATTTGAAAAAACTAGTGAAAAACAAATTTAAAATTTCAAGTACGTGTTAAACTTTCTTTATCAAAACAAATTATATAAATCTCTTGGTTCAGACCATTTCGGATGAGTAAAACTAAATCACCATTCCTTATCGACGACTTAAAATAGAAGAGAAATTTATTGGGAGTTAATTTAAAATTACAGCTTTTCCCGCAATTTTTCATGAATAGATTGACGAACTGTCAACTTTCAGGCGTTATTCATTTCAGGGTGACCAATACCTTCGAGAATGAACAAAATCTGAAAGTAATTAATCTTAAAAACATGTTCGGAAAACCCAACAAAAAATCAGCTTTAAGAAATGCAATAGACACAATAGAATAGACACACTCCGTAAGTCGAACACTTTTTGAAATGTAAAACAGATAATTTTGAAATACAATAAAACAGTTTTTAGAATTTCCCTGATGATGGCCGAAACGTAGGACATTGAGTAAATGTACTGTTTTTAAATAATATTTTGACTGAGAAGCCGAAACGTCCACAATAAGAAAGCACATGCTGTACTCATTTTTAAATGACGACCGTCAAAAGTTGGATTTTGCAATCTCCCGCCGGATTTGATGAACCTTGTCTAGGTCGAAGCTTCCATAGGAAAAGTTATCATAAAATTGTAATCTTGAATTGCCAGAATTCGGTCAAATGTTTATCTAAATTAGATTAAGCGAAGTTATTAGACCACTCCCGAAATATCGACAACCCATAACTTTGAACTAAATATGGAGGTTAAAGTGTCAGACTAAGTGAAAATAAAATAAACTTTTCCAAAAGTAACATGATACCTCTGTTACGCATGAATAGAAAATCACACCTTTTCTAGCGAAACCTACGGTTCAACATCGTATTTCGCCTAATTGGCCGCGACAATACAATAATCACGTAGTTGTAAATAATAATTATCAACTCAGCATGACATGCTTCATTAGTGGTGTGCCATATTTATCCATTTTTACACCACCAACTTTGGTGTCATCATTATCACGAAGCTTGCTCGTTGTTTGGAGTTTCGCTTCTCTTTTCCTGCCTCAACTACAACAACAACGACCTGCCAACTAAGTTGAACCTACTGGTAGGAGGACACTTGTCCCGAACAAGATTGTTTCCGCCATCAGGAGAGACAGAGTAAGAGCCCTCCTGAAAAAGGAGCCACCCACTACAGCACCTTTCCAGGCCCGTTCCGCGGTTCCGGTGCCTCCTGGAAGAAAAATTACCCGCTTTTGTCATCATACTCGTTCTCATCTTCCTAATTAATAACTTCTTTAATAATCCAAAGCTTATAAATAATTAATTTTTATTACGCTCTTTTTGCCACTTCTTGGCCGCCACGAGCCACGTCTCATTCGTCCAGTGGGGTCGCTTGTTCGCTCATTTTCACCCCTCCCGGGTGTGGTGGATGCACATAGACAAAAAGTGAGGCATCGCTTGTTTTCCTTTTGGTTTTTTCTCTGTTTTATTTTGTTTCCGCAAGCTATCATCCCGCCCCACGATTCCGCTGCCCGGAAAACCAACTCAGTTGCCGACATCCAACAATGATGAGGTACAAATGAGAGCCTCTTTCTTCGCGCCATTTTCAGCTCGGGAAGTTTTCTCTGTCCCCCTTCGAATGCCTATGAAGGTATGTATCTCTTCCGACCACAAAGTCATGGTGTCGAGCAGCCAACTGACGTTATGACGATTATAATTATTTTTATCATTATTACCATTTTAGAGCTCTCGCACCTTTCGCGGGTGTTGGTTGGATGGAGTCTGCAATTTCGGTGCTTATGGAGATGCTGCAGTTTTTTTTGGTTTTTTTTGTCATGACTTTCTCTTTGCTTATTAACAAACTTAAATCGTGCTTAAAATTTAAAGAACAAAAATTTGTGTCTTCTTTATTTTTTTTTATTGTATTTTTTATTGGTAGTGGAGCATCGTAGAAATTATGGTAGGAAAATTCCAAAGCCTCTTTTTAAATTCTTTTGACCATTTGTGGTAGATTTTGGACATCAAGGTGGACGAAACTGACTTTACGAACAAAAATGTGATTCTGCGTTGGGGTACTATTTTCCAAGCACCTCTGGAACTACATGAGTAGTATGGAAAGGGCTGTTAGTTAATTATCGTGACCAAATCGAGGGTTTAACTATTTAAAATGATAAATTATAAAAGTAAAATTTTAAGTGGTCTAAACTGTTAACATTTTAATTTCCCATGCTGAATTTATATGAATTCAACATAGATCGATGTGAAATGGATATCTTTAGAATTCATTTCTAAAATCAACCCACACTTTTGATTTTCAGGCCGTTGTCAGAGAGGAGGGGCAATGAGGAATATTAACTTAGCCTATCGATGAAATTTAAGTTAAACATTATTAAAATAAGACTGCATTTAGTCCTTGAAAGCTAAGAAAGAAAATGATAATATGTAATAAAATGTTTAATATAACAGGTTAGCGGGGCCTTTGAAATAATATCTCGAAAAGTTTCACTATAATATTAGTTAAAGGGGCCTAGAGTAAGCATAAGAACTGCAAAAATTTTCCCGCAATTATTTTGGCTGAGTAATTTTTAACAATACCTGGCGATATCTGGGCATTTGGTCTCGAATTTTTCAACATAAAATCCGGACAAATCAAAGCAATTAAAAAAAATTTCAAAGGCTTCAGGGGGGATAGATTAATTTATTCTAAGATTTGACAAAATTTAAAATTTAAAATATTTTCAGTTTTTGATAGAAAATTTGCAGAAATTTGAATAAGTGAATAAACATTTAAAATCTCTCTAAATTCGAATTTTTCTCTGGCTTTGTTGGGAATAAATAAAAAAAAAACAGGTAATCTAGATTACTCACTTTATAAGTAAGGGTGCCTGATCGGGATAGCGCACGGCACCCAAGGTTGCCGAAAATGAAAATTCTGGGTTCCTAACTTTCTTTGATTTTACCCAAAAATTTTGTAATAGTTTTCTGTGATGCTTTTTTTTTATTTCATCGAAAATTCAAAATGAATTTTTGTCTTTTTTACATTTCAGTAGGATGAAATCAATTAAAATTACCAGTCCTATCATGCTTTTCTTTTTCAAAGTAAGAAATTTAAAGTTTTTATTGGTCAATAATTTGGAAATCCATTCAAAATTTAAAAATTCTGTAAAATCTGTAGATATTTCTAAATTTTGTGATCTGTGACATAGATTTTGTGATGAAAATTTACTCATAATTCTGTGAAATAACAGGTTTTTCAGTGATTTTGGCAACCTTGACGTCACCCTTCCGAATTAACGAATTTTCTATCAAATCAAATCACTTTATAAGCATTAGTATGAATATTAATTATGCAAAATGATTGTTAGTTTTTCGATCATTATGAAAATTTGTGTTGATTTATACACTCCGCACATATTTTAGTTATGAAAAAAAAATAACTGTAGTGGTAAAAATGGGAAATGGGAACAATCAGCAAAACGGACTTTCGCTACTGAATTTTATTCCAATTTGAATCTAAGATTAGAAATCCTTATTGAATCTTGTCTAGTTAATACTTCCTAAATTTCATACTTTTGATTCTAATGTCCTTTTTTTAAATTATTCTCTACTAAAGGAAATACTTGCAATTTAGCATATAATTTTCTAAGGGGACGTTCAAATATTACGTTCACCAAATTTCGAGCAGTTTCGAATTCCCCCTCCCCTTCCCCCTTACGCAACACATTCGTCGCAGAATTTCTAACCAAAATCCACAAAGCGTAACAAGCTGCTTTACCAGGGATAGGTACCATATGTACTCTTTCAAAAGTACTTGTACTCGAGAAATGAGCCTACTCTTCTTTTTGTTAAACCTTGCAAAATATACTGTTTTTTTTTTGTTAAAAGACACCTTTTCAGAGAAACGAACTAATTTCTTTAATTTCTTTAATTCACTTTATGCATTCATGGCACGGTACCTCAAGTTTCCTTACTTTGATGAGTTCTCCAAATGATGAATTTAAATGGAAAGCATCACAAATCGATTAAAATCTAATTTTGTCGTTCAAAACAAGTTTGGTATTTCACTAGCAGTACTTTTTATGAGTAAAATACAACAACTTCGGAAGCTTTAAAACCTCATTTGAGAAAGGATTCTTCCAGGCGTTGAAATAAACTGTGCAGGCAATCAGTGCCTTTTAAAGGGTAATACGGTCAAAATATGGTCAAGGGAAAACGCGTGTAAATCGGTAAAACCGTTTATTTAAAAAATCAAATTTAATTTCTATAACATCACCTGGACTCTAATAAAGCCAAAATCAGGCTATTTGGCCCTACCCTAGAGACGTCATCAAGACCAGGCTTCCGTAAAGTACTGGCGAACGACATAATTCTTGCGAACGTCGCACATGCACCTCGATGAAAGCTTCCCGAATATTTCTTCCCCGACAGTTTTATAAGGAGCGGTCGTGCGATGTACAGCGATGCCTTGTTTTACCTCATGCAAGAGTTTGTTCGTGGGTTTGAAAATTTTTTAAGCTTCGTGACAGTTTTGGGAATAACTTCGTGACAGTTTTCAATGCGTTGAATTTCGCCTGACAGTACTACTTACTCCGTCTGACTGTTGCCGAGATTCGTTCGGGCCGAGTTAATTTCCAACGAACGTATTTTCCTTTTGCTTGAAGCTACTGCAGGTGGTGATCACCACAATCACCCTTCCCTCCCCTTTTCTCCTAACCTGCACCGGCACCACATATCGAGTTACGCGCTGATCGTATGCTGCTGCTCGGTGCGAATAGATAACTCGTTCGATCTATTCGAAACCGAGCAGCAGCGCATACGATCGGGCATGAGTACGGTATGGGCACGACAGTCACCCGTGACAGTCCTGCCCAAACAGTCACGCCCTGCAGCCGACAGTTAGGATGAAATTATTTTCGAAACAGGAGGCATGAAGGGATGAAAACCGAACTGTCGGTTGGGTTCGCTACAGCTTAACGCACAACATTTTCGGCAACGCATGCTTTGAGCTGATTGTTTAGATACAGCCAGGGTTCTCGCACGTGTGCGGTGTAGCCGAAGCGTTTCAATTCGTTACCGACGGTACAGCAGCAAATCGAATGATAAGGAAAACCGAGACAGTTTGTTTGGCAAGAAAAAAGCTGTCATAGCACAGCTGTACTTTTCGGAAGCCTGGCCACACTTTTTTTGGGGTTTCCTGTAGCCTATACGTTGCATCTCTCTGGTACCATCTATATGTCAAATGAAAGGGCTAACTATGCTGCTCACAGTGACAGAGTTTCGTTTCTGTGCAGTTTGTGTACTTAAGTTGTGAGTGGCAGAGTTGAGAGCAGCTGTTATCGCCGAATATGTGGCAGGGTTCAAACCCGGACACATATTCAACATATTCAAAAACCTAAAACCGCTCGTAATCAACCGGAAAGTCCATAAATCGATACCTAGAAACCAGAGGCACCGAGGGGACACGATCTGGACGACCAAGGTCTGTGAGAACTCCAAGGTTAAAAAAGATTATACGAGACCGGACGTGCGCGCCGCTTGCGACGACTTTCCGAGACGTCTGAAGCTGGTACGATCAGATAAAGGTGGTGTAATTCCGAGATATCGTCTGTGAAGTATCTTGATACGTTACTCAATAAAGCTTTGAAAGTCAGATTCTGATTTTCATCTTATTCTTTGAAATATTGAGATTTTTCTGTGTGACCGGACTTTTTTGTCACCCTGTACATGTATTAGAATTTCAAATCTAACATTAAAACTGGTATGAAAAATCAATAGAGATATTCAGTAAGGGGAATGGGTCTTATTTCAGCAACTACAATAGTTTTTTTTTTTTAAATTTTGATATTTTTAAGTTAATTTCACGAAAAAAGGGGGTAGAATGTTTGAACAAATTTCTTCAATGATCGAAAAATTCATTTAAGATTTGATGCGGACAGTAAACTTTTGTTATACAAGCAATCAATCA
Source organism: Uranotaenia lowii (assembly GCF_029784155.1). Classification (NCBI taxonomy): domain Eukaryota; kingdom Metazoa; phylum Arthropoda; class Insecta; order Diptera; family Culicidae; genus Uranotaenia; species Uranotaenia lowii. The sequence goes on from NC_073692.1 coordinate 123,864,906, forward strand.
GAAAAAGGAAATTTCCAGTAGCTTAGGTCGAACTCGCAATACGCAATTACGTTTATGAGATTACGTTTATGAGATTCATGGATATCTATATAGTTCTTAACAAACAAACGTATTTACCAACTACGTAATTGAAGTGGCTTCAAGTTATAAGAAGTTTTCTGGGATTTAAATTTTTCAAGATTTAGAGAAGTCCGCAAGACTGTTCTTAAAATATTTGCAATAATGATGTCTTATGAAGAGTTATTCCAGAATTTTATTGCTTGAGCAAAATTTCCATTCATACATTGAATCACGGCCGTAGGAAGGACCGGTTAATGAGAAAGGGGGGGGGGGGGGGGTTCGGTTACAAAATTTTTCTTGATTGAACAATGCATGCATAAAGAATACTAAAAAAAATATTTAGGTTTTATATAATTAATCAGGTTTGAGTTATTTTAAATTAAAAGGTATTATTTATTTGAAATCCTTACTTTCAAGAACAAGTTTTGGGTAAATTTTCAAATGAATTAAAGAAAAAAAAAAACAATTTTAAAGGTTTCATTTCGAAAATACAAATTTTGTATTCACTCAAATAGGTGAACAATATGCTTTTTCCAAATATAATCATTTTAAGCATTGGGGAAAATTTCTTAAAAATTTACAAATGAAAGTAAAAGATTAAGCTCGTGGATCAACTCTTGTAAACTCGATTAAAACTAAAGACTTTAGTTTGAAATTTTGTATTCGACCAATTTGCGATATAAATTATGTTCAACGACAAACGAATAGGGCTTATGATACAGCTCAGTTGAAAAGTCTGTTGCTTCCTGAGCCGATGTTCGTTAGTGCGGCAGTAAACATCGAACACAGTTGTACCGGATAAGTTTTTCAATAACGATCCGCCAACTGCAACGTTGATAAAGTCGCGAATGCCATAAAGATGGTAAAACGACTATAATCGACACAAAAAAAAACAAACGAAAAATATATATTTACAGTTGAAATTTCACTTTAAGTTAAAGAACAAGTTCTTTAACCAGTATAAATTTAACATTAATAATTGAGTTCATAAGGGGCCGTTCAGATACCACGTGGACAGAATAATGAGATTTTTGACCCCCTCCTCCCCCTCCGTGGACAAGCGTGGACATTTGACAAACCCCTACCCCCCTCCCCGGATGTCCACGTGGACACATTTTAAAAAGTATTTGACCCATTCCAGCGTGACGTCACAACGTTTGCAAAACATTTTTTTGGTATATTGTATGTAAGTTTTACAGGTCATACCGCACATGGTTAAAAACTGTACATTATAGGGTCAAAATTTAGTTCTCTACAATTTGAAACCAAAAGTATTTGTATAGAATAAATAGTTAACAAAATATATGCAAAAGGAATCGTGACGTCACAACGCGCCTCTTTTCCCACTTTTCAGTTTTTTTTACAACACCGCAATTTTCTGCTCTTCTATTTGATCAAATTTTATGAAAATTTCAGGAAAGTATCGATTCATTACAACCAACAAATAGCTGTTTTTGGTTTTTTCAAATTTTGATTTCAATTTATTTTAGAGCGATTCAGTTTCGTGACGTCACAACGCACCATTTTTTTAAAGCAGGGTTTTGCAAAGCGTTGTGACGTCACGAAATTTGATGGTTAGCTACATGAAATAAATCAAAGTATAATCTTAAAATGAATGCGTGATTTACTTAAAATGCTTTAAAACTTAATTAATAATGTGATTTGGTGATGAAATCGATCCATTTATTCCCAAAAATAAAAAAGGAATTTAATGTCAAAGGCCCATATAAGCAGATAAGGTTTGCAACACTGCTCACATCAATTTTATTCGAAGTTTTTTTATGTGATCATGTGAATATTATTAAGGACAAAACTAGAACTAGGAAATATTTATTCGTAAAAGCGTTGAAATGTGTTTCTGAATCATTTTAATCTTTAATTGCAAAGGAAAGGATAAATAAATGATAATTTCAAAGCCTTCGATTTTTCCAAAGATAGTTAATCGACACTAGAGTGCCTAAATCAGCCGCCTAATGAAAATCTTAAAAGTTGCAAACTTAAATAGATCCTAGGCCTTATACAAAGTCCAGTGCCAAATTTAGGGATTGGCCCACGGAAATAGAGGGCACAATGAGCCTAAAATTTGAATGGAATTATGAGAAATTGGGTTTGGAAGGGCATTAAAACCAAGTTATGTACCAATTTCTGAAGTCCCTATCAACTGGTTTGTTTTAATTATAGTCATTCACAAAACTTTCATTATGACAAATAGTTTATCTCAAGATCCCATTTCGACAATGGTTTAGTTAAAAAGGTTTTTGAGTTTCAAAAATGAGCTTCTGATCGGTCAAATACAAAAAATACATGAATGATCGTTAATAGACGCTTATTTTGAACGTTATAGCTGTTTTATGATAACTCTAATCGAAACGCGTCCCTCAGATGAAATATTGTCATAATCAAAGCTTTAAATTACTCAAATTAAAAGCAAAAATTGGTTGATAAAGACCTAAATTATTGACGAAAAACGGTTTTTTTTTATCATGCCGAACAAAATATACATAATTTCATACAAACTTCAGGTGCGTTGCGCAACCCCTTCCCTTAGAATAATTTGACCCAAATTTTGCATGAGACCTTGTGCTAGTACATATTTGAATTTTTCAGATTTTGTAATTCAGTTCAAAGTCTCTTTTGTGAGATTTTATGTGAACACGGGTTTCGATTTAGATTTTCTAGTGACATTTTTTGAGGTGGAAATTTCAATAAAAGCAGTTTTCTATTAAAATAATTTAATTAATTTTATTAATTTATTTTCTATTAAAATCTTATGAATTTTTTAACAAAAAAGTTAATCTATTATGTTTACCAGTTTACCAGATTTTTTGAATCTTATTACATTTATTTCAGGGAACTTATTTCGTTTGAACATAATGCCAGAAAAAAATAGAAGCTACTAGCGGTGTTTTTCATTCTAACATAGATATATGGAGAATTTGATTTTTAACAAGATTTTTATTCAAATCACAGATAACTATCTGCTTTATGATTCACAAATATTCTTTTACAAAATCGATGAGGATTTCATGTTTGATAGTTTTTTTTATTCTTGAATCAAGCGTTTTTGAGCGCTGTTTTATATGTTTTATTAGAAATGTTTAAAAACAACTAAGCTAATGCAAAAAAAAATTTCTTTAAAAACTTGATAATAGAATCCGTTTATTAAAGCACATTGTTTGGGTTGAACTTGTATTGAAGAAATACTACCATAGTGTTTAAGTAAAAAGTCTTGAAAGTTTTCGAAAAAAAGTAAATAAATTTTCGTGACGTCACAACGCATTCTTTACCCGGGTGCAACTCACAACCTGCTAAACCGATTGCCAATCTAAAAATTGCATTGAATTTAACTCAAAAAGTTTGAAGAGACCTCCAATTTTCGACAATATTTGAAATTTCAGTAAATCATAAATTTAAAAACAGTAGAATTTTCGTGACGTCACAACGCTTAAAAAAAGATACCTTTATCAACGATTCTAGAGCGTAAACTTGCTGTAACTGTTGTTTATCTTTTATCATGCTTAAAAGATGGATTTTCTACCATCATTTTGCAGTAATTTGTTTTGACATAGCTAGATTTTTGACAAAGTTATGTTATAAATAAAGAATATTTGCAAAAATCAATTTAATTTCATACTAAAATTTCTAAATTTCAACGTTAACATACTCAATTCTAACAAAAGGTAGCTGAAAATCTTCTAATGGAAAATGACACTCAAGAAATAACCTTTCTAACGCTATGTAATTTATATTTGGATAATGAAAAATAAAAATCGGTTCTCCAGTTGAGGGGTGCTTGGAATGGGTCATTTATTTTAAATAACCTATAATTTGACAGTCAGAAAACACCACTTCTTGCCTTGTTGTTATAGAATTGGCTGATTTTGTAAAACCGAATAAGAATTTCCTGATACAAAAAAAAAATAATTTTTTTAAATTTCTTAGTTATCATATTTATCACTTGCTTTTAAGTAGCTACTTATTGTTTAAACTTAAACTGGAAAGTTATGCCATTTTAAGATTTTGATTTAAACATCTTAATATTTATTCGCCTTTAGAAAATATTTTGAAAGTAAGTTTGTTCACGTGGACATAACCCAAACCCCTATCCCCCTCTCCGTGGACAAGCGTGGACATTTCCGTACCCCCCTCCCTCCATAAGTTTTCCACGTGGTATGTGAACGGCCCCTAATTTGAATCCTGTGATTTTAAAAAATAAAAATCATTTTTTTTAATTAAATCATTAAAATAAATTCTATTTTGTTAACATTTTTGTGATTTCTTCAGGTTTGTCTTTCCAAATTGACTATGGTTGAACAGTAAATTTTAATATTGAATCCCGAATAAAAACTTCGAATCCACGATCTCCTGCAATTGGAATCCTTTTTAAAGTTCTTTCATAGATATTTTAATCTTGATTAAAAAAAATTAACAACGAGCTAAATTGGAATCCAAACTTTTAATTTAAATTCCTTATCTAGATCCTGTCTTTGAGCCTGAGTTTAAAATTTGAATTTTGAATTTGAAAACAATTTTCGAATTTTGGTTCCAAATACAAACTTTAATTGGTTTGAACCAAAATGCGAGATTTGTATCAAAACCCTCAACCAGAAATATCTTGATTTCTGTATTTATGGCTTTCAATATGAATACGTTATTCAATTAATAATTCAAAATTCGACTTGTGAAATTGCGAGTTATGAAACTTTTTTAAGTACTGATTCTGCATAAGAAAAAAAAGTAAGAAATTCAAATCAAAATCTCAAAAGTGGTTTGCAATTTGAAATATTCACTATTCGTATTCTGGAAATTTGAAAATGGAATATGAAATACCGTCAACTGCGGCAACATGCAACCATTTTCAATTTCAATGGCTTCTAAAAACCTTATGTTCACAGTTAATCATACCCCTTATGCATTTAAAGTTTTAAGGTTGATGGGTCATCATATTGGCGTATTCATAAAAATTATTGGTTTCCTCAGTTATTTGAGATTTTCTGAAAACATGCGATTTTTATCCTCCTCAGAAAATGGGGTAACTTGCAACAAATTTTATTTTAAAAGAAAAATCTTATGAAAACGAAAACTTGGTTATTCTTTGATTTGCATTTTGTTGCATTTTATCCCAGACTGGTTATTGAATTATAAAAATATTTATTCAAAAGAATTGAGTGATGTTTCGAAAAATATTTTTACATCAACCATGTTGTTGTTGATAAGGTAACCAGTATAAAGTTGTTGGTGATAATATTAAGCCAATCCGTCCTACGAGGTAAAGTATTTTACGGCATCGAAAAATGTTGAAAACTGTACATTTATTGTTCAATTTTTCAAATTTAAAAGAAAATCAAAAACTTAAATAAAACTATCTTAAAATGCAAGCAATTTTGTGATCATCATTTTGTAATCATTAAAAGATAACTTTATCACATTACATTTGGTTAAAAATTTAATCAAAGTGGTTTTATACAAATGTTGCATCTAACCCCGCTATTACATGATGCCCCGTTTGACGGTATGCAATAAGTTTAAGTTTAAAAAGCAATACCAAAATTAGAATCTGGATATCGTACGAATGATGATCCAAACTCAGAAATCTGATCACAGACATTGAATTTCAATGTTTTAATAAATTTAAAACCACAAAGTCCGGAAGGATTCTGACCAATGCTTCCCAGATTTTTCTCGCAATTATTCAAGCCGTGCGAATCCGGACTATTTTAATCAGTATCCGCTAATATCCAAATTATTCGATTAAGTTTTCAAGAAAAACAATTTAAATATTGTTTTTTTTTCGAAACACATCAGTCAATCATATTTCAAACTTATGAAAAAAAAAAATTAATAAAATTCTGACAACAAATTTTTGCGCAAATAACATTATTCTAAAAGTTCTTTTTTTTTATTGGCATTTCAGTAAAAAGAAAGCAAATATCAAATTTACAAATTGTCCGACGTTTTAGCGTTTGGTCTTGGCTTTCCTCAAAGAAAATTTAAAGTATCATAAAACGAGGTAACATTGATAACCGGGGTAGCTTTGATCAACATGAATTTTTTCACATAACCATCAATAACTAAGTCTAAAGCTAAAATATCTTAAAACTTTTTTCTACGTTTTAAAACTTACATGTTGAGTTATAAATTGGGGAAAACTTGGTCTGTTTTTTTAAATATCAATTGTAGATAAAAAATTAAATTTAAAAGTGATATCTTGAAGTTTCTATTTTTTGAAGGTTCACAAACAAACACCCTTCCTAATGAAATCAAAGCAATTAGAAGTAGCAGGTTGATTTATGTGACAGTTTAACTCTCTGAGATAGTAAATTTATAGTTTTGGTGTAGTTTTTGTTGTACTCTGAGGTAAATTTTTATATTTAAAAAATAGGGACGTTTTACAAGAGTAAGCCACTCTAGGACAAAAGGCTAGATACCCTATCAAATGGTTAAGTTTCATGGAAAAAATTAAACGAGAATAGTAAGAGGGCTTAGAGAATTGAATGATGGAAAAACTTCTTTTTTTTTGTAGTTAAAATTTTATAAATAATGTTAAAAATTAAGCCCCTTAATTTATGCAGCATCATTGTCCATCTTTCGATTTCAATTGTTTGAACTGCCATTGTTCATTTATGAAAAGCATTTGAAAATATTATGAAGGTGTTTTGTATCTTTCATGATCAAGAAAACTCGTTAAAACCGTTAAAATAGAGGGTGTTCAATGTTACCCTAAAGCATCTAATTCTAAATAAAGACGAAATCGATTTTTAAACCAAATATAAAGTAGTTTTATAAATTGCTGCAACCATGGTTAACGTTCATAGGAGTCCAGTACTAGTTTTAAAAATATGAAACATACTACATTCCCTTTAACAGAAAAACAAGTCGAGATATATTGAAAAAAGTTATTAATCTCACCCCGTTTTACGGTATCTAAAATAAAAATATAAAAAGATAGCTAATTTTGCAAGAAAAAGTGAAAAAAGTCGGACAAAATCTGGGCAATCCGACAAGCTTATTGCTATCTGACTGAAATTTGATATTCGGAACTTAATTTCAACAAGGGCGAAAATTGAAAAAAAAAATAAAATAAAAAGAATTGTGGAGCAGGGATAAGATATCAAGGTTAGTTCTGAGTCGAGATTGTTACTTCAGAATTATTTTGGCCGTTCTTAAAATTTTGATTGGGAATTAGAAATTTAGAGTTTAGAGAAGAACATTGCTTTTGGAAGTTTTTTACCCTCATGGGGAAGGGGACCCCAATTTTTTTTTTAAAGTGATAATAACTGTTATTTACTTAAAATTTGAGAAAATTGGAAAAAAATAACAAATTCAAAAAAAAACGTTTCATCATGAATTCATCCTAAAATATGTTATTTATCAAATTGTAAAAAGAAAACGATGTATTATTTATTGTAGAGTAAGCATTCCAGATTTCCCGGATTTATTCGGACAAGTCCAGGTTTTCAGAGTTTAAAAAAAAAAGTTCATATGAATTCAAGTTAGGCTAATTTTTTGTATGATAGCTTTAGCTAAATTGTTTATTTTGGGATTTTTGAACATGCAGCTGACGTGTTTCGATGAAAAAACTTTTAATTTTTTTTTTCTTCACTTTCTTGTCGAGTTTCTTAAATAATCAATGGATTTGGCTTTGTCAGAATTTTATGCTGAAAAATATCGAATGCCCCGATTTTCCCAGACATGGTAATTGTATGGACCACCTGAGGCATGGGTATCCATCTCGGTACTGGGAGTAAAATGTTAATCTTAAGTTGTTTATTCAGTTTGTAAGCCTAGATCAGCTATGTTGGTATATGTGTTTTCAAAAATTTAATCTGATTTCCTCAGACATAAATGCAGAAATACTTTAAAATTAAAGGGACCCTCCTTAACTTGTATAAGAGTGCAACTATTCGAGAATTTATTTCCGCTTATTATTTGATTAACATTCATGAACACAGTTTCAGAAAAGCATCGGGTGGATTCGGGTTGCATAAAAAATATCTTCAAATCAAAATCCATGCCTTTTATGAAAGATTCACTGCCATTTTTAATGTTTTAAACTTCGCCCTCAATATGGTAACCACATGCTATTTGCCGAATGTTTATTCAAATTGCCATATCCCAGATTTGCAATAATCTTCCCGCAAGCCGAAGGAAATGTTTGCTTTTTCGATTATACAATTAGATTGATGGACTTCGATTTCCATAAATTTCCGAGCGCAGTTCTTCAATTCGTTCGTTCAAGTGGAAAGCTCGCAGCATAAAAGGAGTGAACCAACATAAGCCTTCCCCGAATTAGGAAGGAAGCTGGGAAGGGGTTGGAAAAAATCTTCAATCCTCCTGTCGTAGGGGATGATATTTTCCTTTCAATTATGAACCGATCTGAATTCCAAACAATCGTAAAAGTTAAAACGGTTCCGACCTCTTGCACCATAAAATGCTTTATGGGGGCAAACAATCGTCTGGGAGGGGAGCGTGTTGAAAAATAAAGCTAACGACGAAGACGACGACGACGTTGTGGTGGATGATTCACCCATTTCCGGTGGATTCGTCACGGAAAAGTTTACCTCCATTCACATAACGGGGCAACAGCATCCGGCCAGAGCACCAATCGGACTACACCGCAAACCGGTCGATTTGTTTTGGTAGGGAGAACGTCAGAGAGCAGCGAGGGTGGAGGACGAAGACTAAACAAACACGACCGAGTGGCGCCAGAAAGATTCGGAATAAATCTCGACAACCCCGGAACGAGGACGACGTAACGGAATGGAATGGAGACAGCTTCATCTCGACTTGACTACCTCAGCCAATAATGGAGCCAACGACGAGAGACGACACGCCGACTGCTCTAGGGTAGACTGATCCATTCGAGCAATACCGTACTCCCACAATGCGTTATCGATAGAACCGTTACCGAGAATCGATTCACGTTTTTCCGACCATTTTTCATGTCAATGTTAAGTTTTCCGAACCTTAGGATTCGAGATTTGCATTCCAGCTTTTCCCCGAAAAGTTTACTTTAACTGATGGAAATGTCTGCTCCCAGAGGCGTAAATAAAACATTGGTCTGGGTGGAAAATGGGAAACCTTTTTTATCTGCGGTCAGTAAACTTCTGTTGCATAAGGAATTTTAAGCTTAAGCCGAATACTGGGCAATTATATTATACAGATTAAACGAATATTGATATAGTTCTAAACAATCAAACATATCAACTTCGAAAACGAAGTGGCTTCAAGGTATAAGAAGTTTCCAGGTGTTTAAATTTGGAAAGATTCGGAAAAGTCAGCGAGACTGTTTTGAAAACACTATCAGCAAGAATTATAACTTAAGAAGAGTTATTCCAGGATTCTATTGCATGTGCAAAAATTCAATACATAGAATATTTTCTGTAACTTTTTCGCTTTGAACAAGAAAACTAAGACGTTATTCGAAATATCTCAGGATAATAAAAAAAAAACAATTTTTTTAAAATGCTTTATCTTTCCACTTAAATCTTTTTGCGTCTCTGATTTGGTTATTCGTTAGTTTTAGGATTGCCCATTGATACCCTTTACATAAAACTGATCTATCTATCTTGCTTATCAACCGAACTAAGCAGAAGATATCTATAGATTTGACAACCATTAAATGTAACTTAAATTGATTATAAGTAAATATTCATCTAAAATCACTCTTTTGAACCATATTCAACAACGAAGAAGAAAAAACCATATTCAAAAAAACCTGTTAATCTTCTATCAAATGACAGAAAGTTTAAATATTCAGTGCAAAAATTAACTTTATTTTAGATATACGAATATATGGCACTATCAGATATATTTCTAGATGTTTTTGGAAGATCCTGGCCACCAAAGCCGAACAATTCAATTTCAATCAGGAGAGAAAAACAAAATTATTTCAAGATGAGATATTTTTTAAGGTGTTTTTTCTAATCAAAATTAGAACATAATTTATTACTTGTTGGATATTAAAATATATCAAATTATAACAAAAAATCCAAACAAGGATAATTTATTCATATTAACCTCCGTTACCGTCAACTGGGGCATCATGCAACACTTTTCAACTTCAATGGCTTCTAAAAACTTAATTTTCACAGATAATCATACCACTTGTGCATCAAAAGTTTAAAGGTGGATGGGAAATCAAATTGACGTCAGAAGAATCGAGTCAGAACATTTATTGGTTTCACCAGTTATTTTTAATTTCACAAAATCCTGTGATTTTCACCCTACTAAGGAAAATGGATAAGTTGCAACAAACTTTATATTTAATGACAAATCAAATGAAAACGTTTGAAAATTCATAATTTGCGATATATTTGTAACATATGTCATAACGCATAAACCGCCAATGGCAGAATTTTTGGTTTTGTTCGAATTTAATTTTACATTTTTTCTGCCTAAAATGTTTTTTAAAAAAAAGCCTAAAAGTGCTGCATACAATTATGGGTAAAAAAAATACTTAAACAACACTGTCGATGTAAAAATATTTTTCAAGCAATCACCAATTTTGTTTTAAATAAATATTTTTATAATTCAGTTTCCTGTTTGGGGTAACATGCAACAGAATGCAAATCGAAGAGACACCTTGTAAATATCGTTTCCATGTGCTGGAATATGATTGTTTTGCATCACGCGTTTGTTAACATTAAAACTATATTCAACCAAAGATTGGTGTTTTTATGCGTAATGGCTTTTATGGCATCAAAAATTTTTAAAAAAGTATAAGTTTACTAGCAGACCCGGTAAACTTCGTCTTACCATGTTCAATTTGGCGTCCATTTTCTATTTTTCCTAGTTTTCATTACATTTCCCTTCTTTCCCTTTACTCGAATCGTCCCGCTCAATTCTATCAAAATTAAACCAATGAATTTAAACTCAACGCGTCTTTTAAAATCCAATTTTTGTAATTTGTTAAATAAATAACTGTATGTTGATAACATGTATGTTTCATTTGCTGTATTCCATTCAGTAGATTTATTTCGTTTTGTTATATTGTTTTTAATATCGGGACAATTTTTGGAGTATTTGCCAAATATTTTGCCTAACGCAGCGCTTTCAGCTCCCAATAAGCTTTGGATGGTGTATTTTTTAGAGCTGTAGAAATGAAACACATAAGAAAAGATTTTTTACTAACCATTTTCAAACAGCTTATTATTCTCTATCCTCATGCTTCGAAGCAATTTGAATTAAAATCCATATTTTCACCAAATCATTTCCAAAAAGTTTCGCCTGATACTTACGTTATAGTTAAGGAATTATGTTCGTCAAGTTATGTCGTGAGAAGGTATACTATGTAAATAAATAACTAAATTAAGTTATAGACTTTACACATTTCAACTTAAAGTATTCCCAACAGCACTTGTCATGGCATTAAATCGGGTGATTTTGTTAATTGCTAATTCCTTTTTTTTATTCAAGCAAAAAAATGCGAATTAATTCCTTTGAACTTTAACCCAATGAATCAAAGAAACGATTGGTTATGAAAAGAGGAAAACATATGTTTAGATATATTCACCCATTATTTTTAAGATTTTAATTCAAGCAAATCTGATTTCTAAATTTCCTGAACATTGTTGGTGGTGAACTGCGATTTCATTTAGGATTACGTTATACTTTTAAGATTAAATAACATTTAATTGATAAGCAGATTTTTTTTTTAAATTTAATAGATTGAAAATAAATAATCTGTTCAGGCTACGATGGTTTCATGAGTTCATTTTATTTCCTGGAAATTATCATATAAACATAACCTTAATAAAAATTGTGTGTCTTTTTTACTTTCAATCTTAATTTTAAAAAATGATGGTAGATCCTAACGAATATCACCACAGTTCAACTTTCATATGCTCTGGAAAAAGTAATATTTTCAAAAAAAATATTAGTTATGTTGACAAAAAGAAATATCGAAGTATATATTTGTCCCATTTATTGGGGCAAGTTAAAACACGTAGGTCTTTTTAGATGCGTCAGTGAAAAGACTTTAAATAAATTTAATACTTGTTCTTGTTTGTCTGTTTTATCAACTTTCATTGCTATATCCTAAGTTTTTCTCCGGAATAAATTAATGCTTGGTACTTCTATTTCACTGAATGCTGTTCAACCAAAAGACCTTGATTTACAAAGACCTTTATAATAATTTTGAATATCAGCTTCAGATTCAACACTCGGGATATCCTTTCTGGCCATTTTGAAGATAAAATTTTTAAATTGTAGATGTTTCATAGCCAAACTGCGCGTTTTCACTTATTCCACCTAAGAAATTACAGGAATTAATATTATTTTTAACACTATCAGGTCATATTTAAAGTTCATCATAAAAATCTGCTGCCCCTGGAATATCAATCACAAAAAAACTTTTCAACAAAAAAGTGAATCAAAAGTCTCTTCTATATAGCCAAAATATGTAGAACAAAAACACACTTTTCATGTTAACTTTGTACTTGAATTGTGTGTAAACGTGTACACAGTTTTGGTGATTGATTTAAAAAAAAAAAGTTAAGTTTATTTAATCAAAATTTTTTTGGGCCCAAAAATTTTTTGATGAAGAAATAATGTATACAATTTTTTAAAAGTTTATAGTTTGCTTAATTAGTTTGATAGTTGATAGTTAGAAATTGTTCCGGAAAATGCATATCCTCACTTTTCGTTATTAAAAAGTAGATTATTTTATTGATAACTTCAATTTACGTTTGCAAAAAATCAAATACTTCATCCGGCCTTTTAAAACTTCAATTCTATCTAATCTATTTCAAAGAACAGACTCTTGTTGAGAGGACGAATGGCCAAGTTGGTTAAAATCCTCTATAATCAAACAAATTAGAAGAGAATAGACTCTTGTTCAGTTAATGTGTCTAGCATTCTAGGCGTATTGGATTATACGAAATTGAATGTAAAGCTTCCCAATTTCTTATTTTCAAACGTCCTCAAAGTGTCATAACATTATTTCATATTTATCTTTACCAAGTTCATATTTTTTGGCAACAATTTACTACTTAAATTAAAACGAATTTAAAATGGTTTTAATATTTGAAATCGTTTATATGGTTTTAATTCGATCGATAAAATATCAATCCGTGTCACATCTAGGGGTCATTTATTACCATGTGCTGTGTACAAATAAAATAAGCAAGAAAAAAAAACACATCTAGGTTGCATATCGCCCCCACGTGCATAAGAAATATAGGTACTTGGTTGAGAAATAGGCGCCTAATTTTTAAATTTTTCCAGCGATCAATGAACAGTATGCTTTGGTTATTATTATCTTGCAACGACGTTTGCTAGCGACGCTTCGCCCATGCAGACGAAAAACAAACCCCTCGAAGAAAAGAAAATCTCTAAAAATGGTTGCCCGACTTTTCAATTTCAGATTTTGGCAAAACAAATATTATATGTTTTATTCGATCAGCAAAATGTCAACCTGAGTCACATCTTGGCGTCATTCATAACCATGTGCTGTAGAAATGAGCTAGGAATCAAGAACAAGAAAATCACATCAAGGCTTCATATCACCACCACTTGCATTGAAAATATGCTTGGTTGAGAAAAACGCGCCAAAATATTCTTACTGAAGTGATCAGTATGCTATGCCATGGTTACTATCTTCGAACGACGTCTGCTCGCGACGCTTCGACCTTGGAGACGAAAAACAAACCGCCCAAAGGAGAAAAAATCTCAAAAAAATAGAAGCCATGACTTTTATTTCATTCAAAAAACTACAAATTTAATTATTACGGACAATTGATGCGACTTTGTGTTGTTTTTATTCGATATAAACCGATTCGCATGACTACAGAATATTCTAAAAATAATTTCATTCGAATCGTTTGGGTCGTTTCGGAGGAGTAGTACTACAAACACCGTTACAAGAGAATTTTATAGAATAGATATACGTTTTCTTTAGAGTTTTCATTAAAAGCTAAGATGCAAATTACCCCTTTTTTCTTAGTAAGTGAAAATCGCATGTTTCTCGAAAATTTAAAATAACCAAATAAAGAACCAATAATTTTTCGGACTAAGTAAATTTGATGCCCCACTAACCTTTTGATGCATAAAGAGTATTGTTATCTGTGGACGTGGTTTTTTAGAAGCCAATGAAGTTGAAAAGTGTGCATGTTGCCTAAACTGCCCCAAATTTGTATAGGAAATTTAAAATCTGTGAAATGTTATGCGCTGCAGACTAACATTGATCCTAGGCCTAGTACAACATCTCATGGGGCCAAATCGGATCACGGGAAGGGGTCGCTCAATGGGCATGAAGTTTGTTTGGAATTTTGAGTCATTTGGTTCGGGAGCAACATGAAAAACCAGTTTTCCATCAACAACTTTGATTCTCTTCGGCCGATTTCTTTTAAATACGGTTTATAATATAGAACTGGGACAAATATTTCACCAGAAGATTGCATTTCGATTAGAGTTAAGATAAAAATGTTATAAGGCTAAAAATAGAGCTAATTTTATTAAGGGTGGTATTCATAAATGTAAAGGTTAGCCCATTTTACCTTATAACTCAATTATCTTAACTCTAATCGAAATGCAGTCTTGGGGTGAAATATTTGTCTTAAATAGAGCTTTAAGAAATTTCTTATTCAAAAGACATCGAACGGAGGGAACTAAAGTTATTTAATAAAAAACTGTTTTTTTATGTTTCTCCTGAACAAAATATCTCAAAATCCCATACAAACTTCAGGCTCGTTAGGCGACCCTTTCCCGTGATCCGATCTGGCCCAAATTTGGCATTAGATCTTGAACTAGGTCTAGGAGCATTTAAAGCTCGCAGCGCAGAACTTTTTCAAAAGTTGGGTTTTTTGGGGCACTCCAACACCCAAAATTCAGCCTCTGTGCCAATGGCGTGTAGTCAATTTCATAGCATCATTGGTACAAGAAGATAACGCGACCGGCACTGATTCGATTTGCGCCCACCGGCATTAACCTCCCAGCGCAAGCGAATTGCGTATGTCTGAATGAAACAAAATAAAAACGTTTTCGTGTCCCTCCCCATCGCATCACAAGCCGAAGAAGGATGGAAAAAAATACCGACCAACACCAGGCAGCCAGCGAACCGAGCACTGTGCGTGTGAATGTAGCGAAAGCAACAACAAAAACATCCTTCTAATTCAATCCACCAGCAAACACGGCTAAGCTGTGCGTGTGTATGTAGCAAAAGCAACAACAAAAACATTCCTTCAATTCACCGGCAAACAACACCGACCAAGCTGCCCGGCTTTAGCAGCTGTGTATATGTAGCGTGTGTATGTAATAGCAGGCAGTAAGCAAAGCACAGTTCTCATTCAATGGGTTTCCCGTTCCTTCACTCCCGTTCCCTTTCCCGTTTCTATCTTAAGACAAAGGAATGCATTGAAAGGAGGCCAATCGCCGGGAAGCCGCCGTTGTACGTTTTTGTTGTGATTGATCGGTAACAGAAAGCCTATGACAAATATACCTCGTCCTGCATGAAGCTCGAATAGTACACTGGTTAGAATGTCGGATTGGCAAGACGATACAATTGGTGATTTGAGTTCGATTCTCACTACAGCGCTATGATTTCAATTTTTATTTTCTTGTTTCTGGGATGAATTATCCAATAGGAAGGAAATCCCATAAAATGTTTTTCTTGTTTCGCTTGAATGTAGTGGTCATTATTTTGGTTGGGAGCCGAGTCCTTATGCCAGTTACGGTTTTTCAAACATACCGTCTTCGGCACAGTGCACATTTCAGCGCATTATCGGCACAGAGATTTGCTAAATAGGCATTGGATTTTTGCAACCTCTTCTATGGGTGAAATTGTTGCCCCAGATGAGGATATAAAATTTTAAAAATTAACAAACGCATAATGCAAAACAATCATATTCCAGCATATGGAAACGAGATTTAGAAGGTGGATCTTTGATTTGCATTTTGATGCATTAAAGCCCAGACTGGTCACTGAATAATCACTAGATATATTTATTTAAAAAAAATTGATTACCCAAGCAACCAAAAGTCACACATTTACTTGAATGAAGGTATTGAAAGTTACATATTGGCTGACCAAGAGAATCAACTGTCCAATTCTCTTTTTTTTTAAATATATCTTTATTAGTACCAATTCATCATTACATTTATATTACATTAATACATTAAATTAGGTGTTCAGTTCAATAATGAACTTTCAGAGCCCTATAATTTAATAATCACTAAAATTTATTTATTCGACTTAAATTTGCTGAGCACAATCAAGCATTTTTATAAAGGAGAAAGAACATCCTGTAGTGAAAAAAAAAAATATTTAAAACTAAAAACTAAAGCTATCCTAAAATTAAACTAATTGTAGAGAGAGCGAATCTCTGCGATGGAAGACTGCATCGATTTGCCACTGAAGTTTGAGATGATTTTGTTGGCCATCTCTTCGATCGATTCAATGCCCGCAATCCGATGAAGATCTTCGGTGCTGTGCCAAGGTGGAAGCCGCAAAATCATTTTCAGAACCTTGTTCTGAATCCTCTGGATGGCTTTCTTCCTCGTCGCGCAGCAGCTAGACCAAATCGGAACTGCATAAATTATCGCTGGTCGGAAGACTTGCTTGTAAATAAGCATCTTATTCTTCAGGCAAAGTCGGGATTTCCTGTTGATGAGAGAATAAAGAGATTTAGTGTATTTATTACATTTAGATTGAATATCTTCAATGTGATTCTAAAAAGAAAGATTCCTATCAAGTGTGAGTCCCAAGTACTTCACGTGATCAGACCATTCTAATGAAACCCCATTAAAAGTTATGGAATGATTTTCATTAGGTTTTAAAAAATTTGCTCTTGGCTTATGGGGAAATAAAATAAGTTAAGTTTTGGAAGCGTTAGGAAAAATTTTCCACATTTTCAAGTAATTCAAAAAGGAATTTAAATGTTGTTGCAATCTACTGCGTACCACCCGTAAATTTCGACCTTTGGCTGAAAGCAAAGTATCGTCAGCAAATAATCTTCTACCTTTTCCTTCTGGGACATCAGGAAGATCAGAAGTAAAAATATTGTATAAAATAGGCCCAAGTATACTGCCCTGAGGGACACCAGCTCTAATGGGTATCCTTTCAGAGCATGAATTTTGATAGCTTACTTGTAAGGTTCGGCTAGTCAAATAATTTTGAATAATTTTGGTGAGATATACAGGAAAATCAAATCGAGCTAATTTAGCTACTAAACCTTTGTGCCAAACACTGTCAAAAGCTTTTTCAATATCAAGAAGAGCTACACCAGTTGAATAACCCTCAGATTTGCTAGCATTTATCATATTAGTTACACTCAAAAGTTGATGTGTAGTAGAATGTCCATGACGAAAACCAAATTGTTCATCAGGGAAAATAGAATACTGATTAATGTGAATCATCATTCTATTCAAAATAACTCTCTCAAATAGTTTACTTAAAGAAGGAAGCAAACTAATTGGTCGATAACTCGAAGGCTCTGAAGCACTTTTTCCAGGTTTCAAAATTGGAGTTACTTTGGCATTTTTCCATTTATTGGGAAAATAAGCCAAGTGAAAACATTTATTGAAGATTTTAACTAAAAAATTTAAAGTGCTTTCAGGCAACTTTTTAATAAGAATATTGAAAATCCCATCTTCCCCCGGGGCTTTCATATTTTTAAATTTTTTGAAAATCAATTTAAGTTCATCAATATTTGTCTCACAAGAACTTTCAAACACAATTTGCTTAGAAAGCATATCATCAAATTCTAGGGAAATTTGAGCATCAATTGGACTTACAACGTTTAAATTAAAATCATGAGCAGACTCAAATTGTTGGGCTAATTTTTGAGTTTTTTCTGAATTAGTTAAAAGAAGTTTATCCCCATCTTTCAAAGTAGGAATTGGCTTCTGGGGCTTTTTCAGAATTTTAGTTAATTTCCAAAATGGCTTTGAGTAGGGTTTTATGTCCTCTACTGCTTTAGCAAAATTTTCATTACGAATGAAATTTAAACGACGTTTGATCTCTTTTTGAAGGTCGCAATAAATAAATTTCAAATAAGGATCCCTAGTGCGTTGAAATTGGCGTCGACGAATGTTTTTCAGTCGTATCAAAAACTGAAGATCATCATCAATCAAAGGTTGATTAAATTTATGTTTAACTTTAGGTATTGGAGCGGCTCTAGCATTGACTATTGAAGTTGTCAAATTTTCTACAGCCAAATCAATATCTTCTATTGAATTCAATGGAACGTTTACATCTAAATTACGTTCAATAAAATTCATATATCGCTCCCAGTTAGCCTTTTGAAAATTAAAAGTTGATATTTTTAAACTGTGACCCAAAGATGGGTCTTGACTCAAACATTCAGTCAGCGAAACTTTTTTTTGTAGAGAAATGAATCCAACTTAGATGAAATTTCAGGGACTAGATAAGAGAAAATTGATGTTGAAAAACATGCGAATGTAGTAGAATGTTAATACATGGGCCCCGGAGAGGCGCAAGATGTGGGTTCAAGTCTCACCGGGAGACAAGGCGAATTTTTTTCGCCTGAACTGAAACATAAGACGAGCCTTTTCCAAAATTTTCAAATTATTAAAATGATCCTTTTTAAAATGGATCAAATAAAGTTCAGGAGCAAAACCAACACTACTGGTATTATTCGTGTTGGTCATTTTCCTCCTTGATCTCATCCGGTGTCTGATCGCCGGTGAGACCACGAAGTACAACTTTAAAAGGACGATCACCTCTAGTGTCGTACGTAAAAAATTGGTGCTTTTTATTATTCAAATAATTTAAAATTTTTTGAAAATCATTAAAAGATTCCGCCAATATACGAGCAGTTCCCCTTCGACCGATCTGAAAAGAAATCTTCACATCCTTGACGGAAGTGACGATTTCTTTTCGAAAGGCATTGAAGTCAGGAATCGTGACCGTTATTGGTGGAACCTTTTCGTTTTTAAGAGTATAAGAAGAAGAAGAAGGTTTCTTAGTACTCTTATCAGAATTAAATATGAATATTTCCTCATCACCGATGTTATGAAGGACATCGAATGAATTGGAAATTTCAACTTTTTTGGCAGATGGCCCTGGATTAGGTTCAGCAATCCGTTTTCTTCCGGTCCTTGAGCCGGCCGAAGACTTCCCCATGCTGGAAAGAAAAGAGAAAATATGAATAAAAGAAAATGAAAATAATTTTAGCACTGAAAAGTGCTGATTGAAATACAGGTAAGGAAAAAAAAATAATGTAAAATGTTCCTGCAGGTACACAGCAACGATACGATGCTCCGGCGTACGTGTTGACGGCTCAACGGTACAGATGGAAGTGACCAATTCTCTTTAGTGAACTTTATGTACTCATTAATGAACTTGAAAGTTGCAAAAGTGATTAATATGTACGTTGTATGTGACTTGTTTTGCCCAATTCCCATTAGAGAACTATATGTGCTCATTAACGAACTTGAAAGTTGCTAAAGTTATCAATACGTACGTTATACGGGACTTAAGCCACATAAAGGTCAGATAAAGGGCACAAAAGTGCTCAAAACGGGATTTGGTAAGTCACAAATAGTGCATAGATGTGCTTTCAAAATCAAATCACTACTTCGAGTTTTAGTTTCAGTTAGAACAACATCTAGGCGTAGTCTAGTGGTAGCGTGTTCGATTCTCACCACGAAGTTCGGGGTTCGATCCCCAAGCCAGGCAAGTTTTTTTCAATAAGTAATTTAGTTATTGAATTACCATTCTGATGCGATATATGTAGGGGATGTAGGAAAAAAGCAATTGAGCAATTTGTCGAGTTTGGAATCCGGCGCGTGGCATCATGGCGGCACCGGTACAGAACACAGTAAATAATCAAGAGAAGGTGATAAGAACCAAAGTCAAGGGTTCAGTTGAGATAGAGAGAGATTTTTTGCTCATTTTGCGATTTTTTGGAAGCTGAATTAAGAGGCCACTGGAAGCTGAATAGAAGATCATTAAGACTCGTTTTGGAACTTGAAAGTATCAATAAGAACTTAAATTTTGAGCTGCATAGAACGTACTTCATGTCAATGATGGGGCTGAGTAAGCGTTTTTGTATCTGTTTTATGGGACTTTTGGTTGCTTGGGTACTGTCCGAAAAATATTTGTATAACAACATTGTTGGTATAAATAATATGAAATTTGTAGGTGATATCATCGAGCCCATCTGTCATACTGGTTAAAGTTTTTACGGCATCGAAAAATGTTAAAATATACATTTAACATTTAAACAGTAAATGCAGTTAAAGACATAAAATGTGGAGAATGTTAAAAATCTTATATTGGCGAAACAAGTCAGTTTGGGAATAAAAGATTAGAACAACTTAAAAACGATGTTAAAAACAAAAAGGTTGGAGGATCAGGACTAGCGCAACATATCATAGAAGATGGTCATATTTTTGACTTCAAAAACACAAATATTCTTGAAAAAGTCTCAAAATATAAAACAAGAATTTGTTCAGAAATGTTCCACATAAAAATTAGGGGCAACAACGACGTTGTCAATAAACAGACGGACTCTATAAATTTTAAGTCAGCTTACTACTCCATTTTAACTAAGATCAAAACACTGACAGACAAATGTATACATAACATCAAAAGAAAACACATAACTACAAACAGTAGTATAGACGATCGCTAGATTAAGTAAGTTTAAAATTGTATAGTAAAATGATAAATTATAAGAAAATAAATTTAATTTAAGATCCGTTGAAGAGAAGTGAAAAGCCAAAAGAAGCTCGAAACGTCCGGACCAACTGCCAAGAAATTTTGTAGTTAATTATTCGCCGATAAAAGTCGATAATAAAAACTAGAGATGTACCGAATATTCGGTCGGCCGAATATTCGGCGCCGAATATCGCCAAAAAACCGTTAAGCCGAATATTCGGCTAACCGAATAGTTGAACTAAGTATTCGGCCGAATAGGCCGAATAGGTCGAATATTTATTATTTGAATTTTTTCTTAAAACAGACTTCTCAAATTTTTCAACTAATGTTGGGAAATTTATTAAATATGCAAAGGTAATGTTGACAAACGTCAAAATCATCAAATATTTATGATTTCAGTTAAACATTTCAGATGAATCAGTGGATTTTTCACTGAAGTTACCTATATACTTTGATTATCGTTTATTCTAAATTTTCTTGATATAACCAGGCTTAAACCAACTGAAGAATTAAAAAAAAAAGTTAAACAGTCAGAACCAGGATGACCACATATTTTTTTTAAACTTTCCGGATTTTACCAGGGTTTATCAAGATTTTTAGCGTAATCAAATGAAAATTTTAAAATTTTCTGTTACAAAACGATTTTTAAAGTAAATTTATTCGTTTGATACGATTTGAACACTGCTGTTGTAATTCGATGAAAATTTTTAATTTCAAGAAGTTTTATTTATTTTTGCTCTTGTATTTTTAAGAATAATGCCTAGTTTCTGTTCAGATTTTCCCTTTCTTTTACAAGTTTTTAAAAAAATCGTTCAGACCCGGCTGTGTGGATACATATCGTAGATGGTACTGTATGCCTAAGGTTAAAGATCATCGTTCTTTTTGTCATTTTTTTTTATCACATCTAGCAAAAGTTAGACATCTAATTCGATGTAAAAAAATGGAATTTCAAATAGCTTAACACCTGTTTTATCAGGGTTTGTCCCAGATTTGGAATCCAATCTCTTTTGTGATAATAGTCCTAGAAGCGACAAGTCATCTAATGTCGTTTCAGCTAATGGTGACAGTTTGGAAATCAAAGAGACGTCTACTTAAAAAAGTTCTGATACATCTGGTTGGAAATAATCGACTGAAAAACATTAGGGATATTAAGATGGCAGAATAAGAAGATTTCTATTAGAAATAGCAGTAAAAATAGAAGTATTTGTATTGAAAACTCAATGGAATATTCGACCGAATATTCGGCCGAATATTCGGCCGAATATTCGTTTGGCCGAATAGTTGAAAAGGTCAATATTCGGTATTCGGCCGTTCGCCGAATACCACTATTCGGTACATCTCTAATAAAAACAAACAACTTATCGCGGCGATTAGCTAATTCAAAAATAAATATAAGTCAAAATGAGTTGAGTCGGTTGACTTTCAGTAATTTTGAATATTTTCATGCAATGTTTGCCTTGGACTCAGGTAGGTACTTGTATGCAAGGATGTATTATCTCATGCCTTGCCCTAAAACTTTCATGTATTGTTTCAAGCTAGCAAAATACTTGTTAAGTATGGGTACAGCTAGGAGATTCGAACCTCGATCTCCCGATTGAGAGGCACGAGGCTACCACAGAACCATACTTGATGCATCGGAATGAGAGCATCTAAATGCTAATAAAAGCATTCGAAGGAGGCAAATTGAGACAGTAAAAATAACTGTTTGTATCAACGGAGATTGATGATGATGATGATGATAATTTTGATATGCTCTCCTGATCGGGGTATTGAGAAGAGCAAACAAAAACAAAGTTTTAAGAATAGTTTCTTGTCTAAAACCCGCTATTTTCATTGTAAGCACGCCTTATTTTTGATTTCACATTCACATTAATTCTTTGAAAACTTGGATGATTTTTACGTTAAAAAAGCAAAATAAGTACCACACAATCCCCACCAAACAAAGATTCGAGGTAAACATAAGCAGTTAAACCAATAACCTATGGCATGTAATAACTTGTTCATAACCCAAGTAACACAGATTAACCTAACTAGCATTAGGATGTTTTATTATGGTTTAATTATGGCATTTTTTTGTGCAGCTCGTTTTATGACGGTTCAATTATGGTCATGCAAAATGCTTATATTCTTGAATCGACCATATGTTTACAGATAGTTTTGAAAACGCTAATAAAGCTTTTATTAAACATACTGTTTCAGTTCTTGTGAAAGAGTTATGAACACAAACTTAGAATTTTGCTCGAAGTTTTCTTTTGCATGTTCTATAATAGCAATCAGTGCACGATTATTAAACCGCCATTAAACTTAGTGAAAGATCCCGATCAAGATGTCAAAACAGGACACGCTCAGGTAAGATTGCACATATTTGAATTGGAACTACCATTTTTACACATTTTTAAAAGTTATGTGTGTTAGTTTTGAGTTAAAAGAAAAAAAAATCATCGAAAACTGCAAATTACCGGTAGCGGTTTGAATATCTCTACAATATGAGTATTGAAAGTAAAGGCCAATTTTTTTTTGCTTGACGCTATCATTTATCCAAGATGGCGGCTTCCGCTTTTATTTCCAAAGCTATAATTTACTGAAAATATCATGGAACCTTTACAATATGGTTATTAGGTGAAAGTGATAAACCAGTAAAAGTCGAATTTTGTTTAGGCTGAAAGTCTATTAAAATTTAAAAAACAAACATTCGTTGTCCTTCGCAATCTTAAATTCCAATATAGCGGCTATATCTCAACTTGAAAATACTTTAAATGACTGAAAATCACATAAAACCCTTACAATATGGATATAAGTTGAAAGAGATCAACCAGTAGAAGTCAAATTTCGTTATCTGACGCCATCTTGAAAACTAAGATAGCGGCTTCCGCTGAATTTTAAAATGTTGAAAATGATTTCAAATGGGATGAAACCCCAAAAAAATTGGTATTGACTCAATCGCGCGCAACTTGCAAGCAACTTGCAGACTGTAGATATCTTCGGAAATGATTCTTTCTATTCGGCTCAAGGAATTTAATCTTCGGGCTTGCAAGTTTGCAAGTGATCCTAACTTCGGAGAATCGTTTGAAATTTTCGAAACGTTCAGTCAAAGGATTTTACCGCGCGGTTGACTTTTACTTGCAGACACGTTCGACGTTCTGCACATAAGGCAGAAAGAATCAGTTTGCAACTTTGCAAGACGATTCTTTCGTGGCTGACGGCGGGCTGTTAGAATCGGCTATAAGTCGTGCGCTGCATGCTACATGTAGGTATCTTTTTGCACCTCTGGTATTGAGTGAAATGGCTGAACGAGTAGAAGTCGAATTTCGCTATTAGACGCTATCTTGAAATACCAGATGGAGGCTCGTTTAGCCCTTTCACCCAGTACCAATATTGTTAGGGTTCCAGGCGATTTTAAGTCATATACAACGAAATTTGACTTCAACTTATGGTTTATTCCACGGGTCATTCACAACCAATCTCTTTTAATTCAAATAGTCTATCCTCATTCATTGTACTAATGATTAACAACTCAGAAATAAGGAACTCATCCTATGCGTGTAGTTGGTTGGTTTGCGACAGAAACGTCAAATTTTAGCTTTTTATATGGCTCTCATAAAACCATTATAAAACTAATCAGCCATTTATCTGACCATAGAAAAGATATTAAGCATTAAATTGACTAACGCCATGTTGGTTGCAAAATCGAAGGGCACAAAATGACGCCATGTTGATTGATTCACAATGCGAATATTTGAAAATATTTTTTTAGGCTTATTTTCCATCAATTCCATCATGATAGTCCATCAGATTTGACGAGGCGCATTTATTTAAAGATACTATTTCATACATATTTTACCTAAAATCTTGACTGGCAGCAGAAAAAATGCTTCTAATATGGTTAAAACATTGGGGTTTTGGCTATTAATTTTACCAGATCATATCTCAATAAGGCAATTATCATTCATCAACCATTATGTTTGCTGGAAAAATTCAAAAACAAACTCCGAGAACTCACATAATCGAAAAACACAAAAATTGCTAACATGTTTTATAATAGCTTTTTAAAAGGTGACCAATATTGATGACCAAAAATGATTGGTCATGATGACGTTTCTAGGCTAGGGCCATGATTTAGGCTTTATTAGAGTCCAGGTGATGTTATAGAATGCGTTTCAGCTTTTTATGAAGATTAATGCTATAGTCCATACGAAATTTTGCTGACCATTACCAAGCTAAAATTTTTCCTTGGGAAGTTCAGTTCAACAGTCCATGGCTTATTTTGAATCCTAAGCAAGCTTTAAAAATAATAGCAATGAAATTGAATTATCAATACTTACACCTGTGTTCACAAACGATTGGGGAGGTCATATTAGTGCCAGGATGTTCAGTCTCTACTCTTGTTTAAAAACGAGTACAAAGATTGCTGTTTTATGATCATCGATGGAGCCCCTTGCAGCGTGGATTGGCCACATAAACTTACTCATCGTAACCCAGTTTTTCCGATTTACCTCGATTCATCCCTTCAGATTTTCAGTCACAGCAACAATTTGTTTGCCATGGACGAAGCAGCCGATAGAGATGATGCACTTTCGTTTGCCCTCGGGATTCTGTTTTCGCCCTGCTATGCAAGATGCAATAATAAAAGTTGTTCTCCAAAGCACACAACCAGCACCACCTTGCGGCAGCCTGTGGAACCAACATCGAATGCTCCAGATGAATTCAATTCATGAAGCTAATAGCATGAAGAGCGGTCATCGGAAGCAAAAGGGGTGATGTGGTTCTCCGGAAACAACTTCATCCGCTTCAACACTCCCAACAGCTCACTCTTTGAGACGATAAACTTAAGTGATGAAAGAAAAACAAGGAAAACTTTAAGGTACATTCTATGTCCCGCTTCGGGCCCTACTTCCTTTTCCCCATCTTTCTTTGCTGTCAAGGTATGAGCTGTTTAAAGTGCACCTTGATGGGTTTTGCATTTTCAGTTTGTTTTTGAGAAGCGGATGAATGGATCTCCCCGTTGCATACATGGCTGGGATAAGGACAGCTTTTCAGACTAAGATTGATAGCGGAATTGGGCCACTGAGGCTTCTTCAAATGAGTACCTAATAGTTATAAAATATCGTCAACTGGGGCTTTATGCAACACTTTCCAAATTTATTGGCTTCTAAACTGCTCACAGTCCACATATGATCAAACCGCTTGTACATCAAAAGTTTAGAAGTTGAAAGGATATCAAATTGACGTAGTCAGAAAAATTATTGATTTCAACAGTTGTTTTTTATTTATCAAAACATGCGATTTTCACCATACTAAGAAAAAGGGTGCAAACAAACTTTGTTTTTAATGAAAAATCAAATAAAAGAGGGTTTGAAAATTTATAGTTTTGTGATCTCATAACGCAAAAAGCACCAATTGCAGTTATTTTTGGTTTTGTTTAAATTAATTTTAACATTTTTTTTGCCATTTTTTTAAAGGAAAAGCATAAGGGCGATTTAGGGGTAAATATACAACCAAAAATTCTACTTGTTGATATCATGAAAATAATGTTTGGATAGATGAAATTTTGAAATTAACACACACGTGAAGCAAATCAATCATATTCCAGCATATGGAAACGAGATTTAAAAGTGTGTTGATTTAAGTTTGGTGCATTTATCAGGTACCAGGCTGGTAACTGAAAAAAAAAATATTTATTTAAAAAAAATAGGGTGATCGTTCAAAATATATTTATTAACCATCATTGTTGGTAAGAGGCATGGCCGTAGGAACGGGGGGGGTTTTGGGGGTTAAACCCCCCCCATGAGGTTCCAAAAAAGCAAGCTAGGTATTCTACTCTAGACTCAAAATTTTAAATTCATAATCAAATAATGATAATAGAGCAAAGATATTCAAGAGTAACTATCTGGACTAAAAACTAATGCAAAAACCTCTAAAATCCATCCCAAGCTTTAAATTCTGCTACAGTTTCCAAAATTTTCCGACTGATTCATAGAATAAGGTTGTCAGATTTTTTCAGCACGTATCCGGGTAGGACAAATCCAGGCTCTTTTATATTAAAACCTGGCAAAAGCCGGGTATTTGATTTAAAAATTGTCGACCAATACCGGGCATTTTTGGTCAAAACAAAAGAATTGCTCATCAAAAATGTAGAAAAAAACTTTAAAAACCTTTCATGATTATTTTTTTGAAACTTGCTGCAAAAATTTTGGGCACATTAATTAGAAAAAATTACTACACAATTTTTTTTTTTTAGTTTGATTTAAGAATGAGAATGAAATCAAACCCGGGCCAAATCCGGGCTTTTCCAATGAAATCCGGGAAACGGGGCGGACCGGACTTTTCTCAAATTTTATTTTAAATATCCGCCAATCTGGTTTAAACCATGCAATCCGGCAACCTTATTATAGAAATTCAGTTCTGAATATTAAATTTTAAATCAAACTTATTTTGAAGGTACTGGTTCCATATTCCCATAACCAAAATTATATTTCGACATATTTTCATATTTCTGATTCTGTATCAAGTTTAGGATTCTTGATTTTCAGTTCGAGTATAATCATAAGAAATTAGGAATGAAAAGCTGCTTTGAAATTCTGGTTCAAATTTGGTGTTGCATTTCATATAAAATTTGAATAATCACATGCATTTTCAGTAGATTTCAAAATATAAAAAAAGAAGAATTTTGTTTAATATTCATATTCGAAGTTCTTAAACTTTATTGTAGAACAAAATTTAAACATTGAAAGATTCTAGGTGGCGATCCAAAGTTGAAAACTTAGATTCAGATTCATCATTTGAAATTCTCATTTTAAACCAGATTCACAAAACAGATCAAAAATCAATAATTGAAATGATGAATGAAGAATCAACCAGCTCAACAAAGTTTAAATAACAGATCATGAATGAAGGCTCTGAGGCTTGGCGAATTTGAGTGAATTTTCAAAGTTTTGATTCCTGCAAAATATCCCAAATTATATTGAAAATAAATCATCCACAAGATTTTTATTATGGAATTGATTCTTCATGAAAAATATTTCCAATTAAATTTTCACTTAAAAAATCTGCATAAATACTTTATTTTTTCAGTGTATTGTTTAGCATTATTAAAACTGCAGTTTTTAAAGCCTAATTTCAAACTAAAATCATAAATTAAGTTCAAGTTTGCATCAAACATATTTGATTCGAAATTTTTCTATCTCTTACTGTTTTTATTTTGTCAAATTTATTTATTTTCATCGAAGGTTAGAATCTTAGAATTTGCAAAAGAGTGTAGAAGATTGGGGTTGTTTGATTTGAGTATAGATTTTTTTTTATAAATTGAAGGTTACCCTAAAAAGAATTCATTTCATGCTCAAATCAAATAACTTTGATCTACCAGACATTAAATCAAATTCAAAAATTTTAACCATCGATGAAAGCAAATTTCATATATTGGATTTAATTTAAAAATTAAGCTCACCCTTTAGGCTACGAACCACTGTTTTAAAATAACTTTTTTAAGGTTTAATTAAACTACACTTTACCATCCTTGTGGCATTTGTGTCTTCTTTAAAGTTACGATTTCATACAAAAACTATAAATGAGGTCTTAAAAATGAATAATTTGTTTAATTTTTTTTTTTATTTGTGTATTGTTGGGCAAAAAATCATAGGTAAAAATAAGTCACCAAAACCCCCCCCATGAGTCGGTTCTTCCTACGGCCCTGGTAAGAGGTAATAAGTGCAATATAAAATTTGTAGGTGATATAAAGAAGCCAATCCGTAAAACCGGGAAAAGTTTTTTGCGTCATCGGAAAATGTAAAAAATTGTTGCAATACCTATTACAATAAATTCAATGTAAAATATTGCTACAATTGCAATAAGCAATAATTTTTTTCATTAAACATTTTTTATTGACCATAGAAGTTGGTTATCCATTAAAACTCAAAAATTTTCAGGTTATTGCCCATTTGATACAAATAGTTTGATTTTTTATACGATAATTAAGACCGAATCGGAAATACTAAACGATGAGTATTGCAAAACAGAATATTCCAATGCTTCTCAAAGTGTTTTTTAATTTGAAAACATTTGTCGTTTTTCTTTTTTAACACTAAGTTTTCGGACAAATTAAACCATTCGTTTTATAAAAACTTACAAATCATATTTGGGATAAAAAAAATCAAAATTTCATCCATAAATAAAGGCAGAAAAATCATTTCCAATAATGGAAGTTTAAATATTTGGAAAGGAGACTATTTGCTCAGTCTGTATGATTTTGGTTTTCTGGTGTGCAATATCCGGTTCAAAAGTCGCTAAAGAGCCAAAAACTCTGCCTTTTGAGGAAAGAGTAATGAATTGAATAAGCTGTATTTGTTTTAGAAGTTATGTACAGTATATGTGATTTTTTATCTACATCGTCTGGAGCATTTTTTAGTTCGGAAGTTCCTGGGATCCAGAATTTCCGATCGGAAATTCTCGGAAATGAACACTCTATTCATGAGTTTTTAAAACAAAAAAAGAAGAATTTCCTACAGTTACGTTCAAAAATGGTTGAAATCACATGAAACAGCGCACTTTTTTTCTTTAACTTTAACTAGCTTCCATATCTGTCTCGTTCGATATTTTTTTCATGAATTTTTGTCACATTTTAGTTCAACTATCCAACTAACGCTCCACCAAATTTGGGAACTATACAACGACTGAAAAAAAGATACAGCGTTTCCTGTAAAAAGAGAAATTTGAGATTGGTTCACTAAAGTCACTGTATCTTTACAATTTTCTTTAGAAAAATAAAAATTTGGCCAAAAGATGCTAATATGTTTGATTCAAGTTATATCACAATCTCCTCACGCGATCAAAAATGGTGCCGGTTTGAAAATGAGATGCATTATTGCCCAACAGGCGATTTCATTCTTCATTGGACAAATGTTTTTATGGAAAAAAAATGTAATTAATGTTTTCATAGATTAATTTCCAAAAAATCAAAATTTTACACTCAACATGATCAAAGCTTTACTTGCCGAAATTTAACACCAAAACTTTCAGTACCCTTCTGTTCAGATTTCTTCACGGTTTACATACAATGTGTTCAAGTGAATTTCAAATGGGGCCCTAGGAGCCAAAGATATATAAGTGACAACATGGAAAAAACTTAAATAAATATCTAGAACGAATCCTTGATAAAAAGCTTGCCCGATTCTATTCGGCTTTGCCCAGAAATTGGGAAAAGTTCAGTTCGGCCTTGCCCGGATTTAATTGAATTAATCTAGGATTTTGGCCGAAATGAACATTTCAGAATTTTACCCGGGCAGTATCTGGGCTTATACCGCGTATTACAATAACTTTTCAACTTTCTATAATTACACTAGTTTACAGCATTTTTGAACTCAGTAAACTGAAGGTCATTTCTTATGTGAAATTGGGCGCTGAATCCGAAAATGAAATTCAATAAAATCTCAGTAGAACCGTTTTTGAGTTATGCTCCAAATATGAAATTTCGGAAAAATTTAAAAAGTTCTTGTACTTAGATTAAAATATCTCAGGCGGCATAACAGTAATTTGAAATCCCTCTTTTGCATATTGAAGATGAATAAATTTTCTATCGATCATCTGATCACTGTTTTTGCGTTTTACCAACAGTATTGTTGATATTAGTGACTTGAGAAAAAAAATTATTAAAAACGCATTTTTTTAGAGAAAATTTTGTTCCAACGAAAGTTTTAGACTCGATGGCAGCATTTAAAAAATCTGATTTTCTTTTGCGCGTAAATGTCAATTCAAAAGAAAAATTTCAAGTGGATATTTATCAAAACCGATTGAAAATTGAAGAAGTTATGGCTACTTTTCCATAATAGTATTTTTTGTAGTTTTTCATAATTTAACGAACCGCAGTACACTTATCATAGTATAGGAAGAATGAAACATGATAAATCTCACTCGCTCCAAGTCAAAATTATTTATAAGCTTACCAGAAGGTCACATGCCAAGTTTCAAGAAGATCTGACCATAGGGAGGGGTTGCTTGAGTCTCAAACGTGAAAAAAAATTTGAGGTATTTTGCCCGGAAGGAACGAAAAATACTGGTTTTTCATTAGAGTGTCTGTCCCGGGATTTCCCGGGCGGGAATTCCCGGGAATTTGAAAAATTCGGGAATTCTCGATTCCCGGGAATCGTTATTTCATTCCCGGGAATTCCCGACATGTATGAAATTATTTCTTTGGAAAAGCCTGATAGCCTCCGGAATCATTTTTTCTGTTCAATTTGAACAAAACTCATGCCGAATAAATGTGCCGATCCCTGTGGTAATAGACATTTTGCAGCCATTTGTTGCCATTTTTTTTATTCAAATAGATTAGTTTAAAAAGATTATATGTATTTCCACACCGTATTTATTTATCGAAAACTAACAACAGATCGAAAATTATATGAAAAAAATTCCGCAGAAGCCAGCCTAGCCATGATTTATGGCCAGAAAGCCAGATGAACTTCAAAACCTCAAAATGAAGAATACATCGTTTTTTTCACATGCAGAGCAAATATGTAAAGTGTTCAGAAAAAAATCGAAAAATGGTTGGAATGTACAAACAAATATAAACATTTTTTTTTATCAACTCCTAATTGCATGGATGAATTCTTCATTTGACTTATTCAGGTTATTTCATAGTTCGTTAGACTAATTTATCATTGTTGAAAACAGTTTGATTTATTGATTAAAAAATAAGTTTGAAAAAAACATTATGACCAAATTATGGGTTTGTATGCACGAAAGGTTCGAAGTGCATATATTTTACAAGTTTTTGAATATTTCCCGGGATCCCGGGAAACAGGCCGCCAGATTCTCGGGAACGAGAAAATGGCCGGGAAATGGACACTCTATTTTTCATCAATAACTTCTTTCATCACCAGTTGATTGTTTTTTATGGTTAATTTTCTTAAAGCCTAAGTTGAGACAAATATTTCACCCGAAGACTGTAACTCGATTGGATTTTAAACAGAAAAGTTATTGCGGTTCAAAGATTGTATTTCGGTCGAATATTCTCGTATAAAACGCAATGCGTAAAAAGTAATCATTGCGTGTTGTACAAAATTTGCAGCCTTTGAACTGCAATAACTTTTTTTACTTCAAGTCCAATCGAGTTGCAGTCTTCGGGTGAAATATTTGTCTCAACTTAGGCTTTAAAAAAATTAGCCATAAAAAACAATAGGCTGGTGATGAAAAAAGTTATTGATGAAAAACCAGTATTTTTTGTTCCTCCCGGGCAGAAAACCTTTAAATTTTATTCACGTTTGAGACTCAAGCAACCCCTCCCTATGGTCAGATCTTCCTGCAATTTGGCATGTGACCTTCTGGTAAGCTTATAAATAATTTTGACTTGGAGCGAGTGAGATTTATCATGTTTAATTCTTCCCATACTATGATTAGTACACTGCGGTTCGATAAATTACCAAAAAATGCAAAAATTACTGTTATGGTAAAGTAACCAGAACTTCTTCAATTTTCAACCGATTTTGATAAACAGCCACTTGAAATACTTGTTTTGAATTGACATTTAAGCGCAAAAGAAAATCAGATTTTTTGAATGCTACTATTGAGTCTAAAATTATCGTTGAAACAAAATTTTCTCTAAAAAAATGCGTTTTTTAAATTATTTTTTCTCTTATTTAGTAACTAATATCAACAATAGAGTTCAAATGATCGATAGAAAATTTATTCACCTTTAATATGCAAAAGAGGGATTTCAAATTACTATTGTGCCGTCCGAGATATTTTAATCTAAGTACAAGAACTTTTTTAATTTTTCCGAAATTTCAAATTTGGAGCATAACTCAAAAACGATTCTACTGAGATTTTATTGAATTTCATTTTCGGATTCAGCGCCAGATTTTACATTAAAAATGTTGGTCAGTTAATCAAGTTCACGGTTTTTTTTTTTAATTTTGTAAACTAGTGTTATTATTGCAATTTTCATTGGTTTTTATCCCTTTCTCTCGCTATTTTTGAAAGTAAAATCTTTGAAAAGACTGCAGTTGCTTCAATTGGACCAATCGACAGTACGGGTTTTTTTTTATTGAATTTCCATCCCTATTTCTGTCTTAGACTTGAAATTTGTATTGGAACATTTTCAACTGATTTAACCAAAATTTTATCATCTAATGGAGTGAATAACCTGAAATCAGCATATCATTTTAAAAATAATCATTCTCAAATTATCATAAAAACAATCTGATCATTGAGTTGATAGTATCATTGAGTGATTTTCTTAATATGAATATTTCTATGATTTTATTTAATATTAGCCTTTTCCAGATTCAATTCATTGGGATTTTAAAGTTTTGTGCTGTTTCTTCAGTTACTAAAGTTCAGTTTCATAATTTATCTGAACTTCGAAAATTCAGGATCTTTTTTACAGGTACTTAACTCATTTGGATTCCTTATCTGATTTTTTCAGAAATAACTGATTCTATGTTTTAAACATTTAGTCTTTATTCTCAATTATTTTTTTTCAACCGATCATTTTAACTCTAATACGTTTTTGGCTTTGAGGGCATCAAATGAATTTTTCGTCACATTTGGGATAACAGTTTGATAAAAAAATTTATCTGATTAGAAACATATTCAAAAAAACATCTCATGAAAAGATTGTTTTTTTCTGTTTCAAAGACATAGAATTGAAATTCACATTTGGTGCAATTTCTGCTTTTGCTGATTGTTACTTTGTGTCTCTTTTTTTATTTATTTATTTATTTCATGTTTTGTTTCTCAAAACTTGATTTGAAATTATGATTTAGATTTGAGACACTGAATTTTGGATCTGAATATAACGTTAAATTTAAAGTTTTAAACTCTTAAACTCTTAAATCTGAATCTCTATCGAATGTGGATTTAATTATTTTGTTTATTTTCTGTTAATTTTGTTTTCTATGTCTCAAATCTTCATGATACTTCCTAATTGTCACTAGGTAAATTTTTCTCGAATAAGCACAAACCAAACGATCAATGATGATATGAAAATTTTTAGAATATCTATTCAGTAATTTTTTTGTATTAGAGAATTTCAGTTGTTGATAAGGGTTCTAAAAAAAATGAGAATTAAATTTTCCATTTTGCCGCTTAAATTAAAGTTTTCATTTCTAAGGCATTTCTTAACTCTTCCGTATTGTTTGCACGTGATTAAATAACAATTTTTACTTGAAGATACCAGCAACTATTCTCTACGCAGACAACATGGCTATTTGAAGATAGTATACAGAACTCATCTCCAGTTTTTTTTTACACGTTTTAAAGGTTTTGTATTTTTTGGGACACCATTTGAAAAAAAAATCGAATTATAGCACCCCCCCCCCCCCCCGAGAAAAATTGCCCCCCTCCCCCCGCGATGGCTTAATCCGGCCCTGTTGACTACTCATATCAACCTTAAATCATCAAATCCCAAATGCTTCAATTTCAATTTTCAGAAGTACAATATTTTCTTGAATTATTTTTAGCAAAGTAATATAGGGGAGGAAAGGGCACAACAAGCACTCCATTTTTCTACAAAAGTACGTATTTTTATGAACAAATTTTCATGAGGATTTGTTTCAATCTACCTATAGTATTAATTTTTCACCAAAATAGAAATATCCTTTTCATCTTTACAGAAATATAAAATAATAACCAGCTAAGTTCTCAAGTGACAAAAATATTATAATTTTTGATTTTTCACTTTAATCAATTTTAAACGCGTTTTTACTTAAATTTTTTGACATAGGGCAAACAGAGCACAATAAATCGGGGCACGATGAGCGTTTTCTGCCGTATAATCTAGCAGCGAATTCAACTCGATGAAGTCAACTGAATAATAGAGCTACAGCTTGACTTGTTTCATCTGTCGCTTTGGCCTATTGGTAAGGTATCGGAGAGGTAATCAGTAGACTCGAGCTCGTTTCCTTTTCGGGGGGATTTTTTTCACATACCATTTATGATTGATTTTTTTTATTGTTGAATTATAAGGCTAGTAGCATCATCCGTCAAACAAAACACCAGAAACATAATGTTTGAGCATGTGTTAATCCTTTGAATGCTACAAATAGACATAGATTGTTTTGTTATTGCTTTGTTTGATGAATTTACGCCTCACCGTTTAGTGCAAAATGCATCGATCATGAATGATAAATGAAAAAAAATCACAATGACCAGGAATCGAACTCGAGTCTACTGATTACCTCTCCGACACCTTACCAATAGGCCAAATCGTCAAATGAAACAAGTCAAGCTGTAGCTCTATTATTCAGTTGACTTCATCGAGTTGAATTCGCTGCTAGATTTTACGGCAGAAAACGCTCATCGTGCCCCGATTAATGGTGCTTGTACTGCCACAGGTATGTTCTCATTATGCCCCTACAGTGACTGGTTTTCAGCTTTCGGCAAACAATTTGAAAATGCACTTTTAAACGTTTTTATCTTCTTTTTCAAGTTTCATCGAATTAGGCAATAAAGGGTGATACGATCAAAATTTGGTCAAGGGAAAACGCGTGTAAATCGGTGAAATCGTTTATTTAAAAAATCAAATTTAATTTCTTTTTCAAGTTTAATTAGTATAACATTTAGGAAAAATATTCAGTTAGGCTTCCGCTTTTCCAAATCCGAATTGCCGGGCCTTACGCTTAACCCCTGCCATCAAATTTTGTACAGCCACCTTGTCCACCTTCTTCGCCGCAGAAAGCCAGTTTGCCTTGAACTGCTGCTCGTTCATAGCAGTTTTTTCTGGTCTTATTTAGGTTCCGCTTGACAATAGCCCAGTATTTCTCAATTGGGCAAGCTCTTGTGTGTTGGGAGGGTTCTTGTCCTTGGGAACCACCTGTACGTTGTTGGCGGCGTACCACTCCATGGCCTGTTTACCGTAATGGAAAGATGCCAAATCCTGCCAAAACAGTACGGAACAACCGTGTTTCTTCAGGAAAGGCAGCAGACGTTTATTCAAACACTCTTTCACGTAAATTTCTTGGTTGACAGTCCTGGAAGCTATGAAAAAGCTTTTTTTCAAGCCACAGGTACAGTTGGCTTGCCAAACCAGATATTTGCTTGAAAATATCTGCTACCTTTCCTACCTTCTTTTGCCGTATAAAACTCCTGTCCCGGAAGCTGCTTGTAGTCGGCTTTGACGTAGGTTTCGTCGTCTATTACCACGCAGTCAAACTTCGTCAGCATCATCGTGTACAGCCTCCGGGATCGCGCTTTGGCCGTCGTATTTTGTTTATCATCGCGATTTGGAGTCACTACCTTCTAGTAAGTCGATAGTCCGGCTCGTTTTTTGACTCGATGCATGGTTGTAGACGATACACCCAGCTTATTTGCGGCATCTCGGAGAAAGAGTTTAGGGTTTCGCTTGAAACTACCTGCAACCTTTTTTGTCGTCTCAGTGGCTTCCGGTTTTCGATTTCCCCCCGATCCAGACTTCCTGGCTGTCGACAAACGTTCCCTAAACGCTTTAATAACATTTGTAACAGTTGATTTGGCAACTTTTAGTGATTCTGCCAGATTTGCGTGCGAGTACCTCGAATTTTCGCGATGCGCGAGCAAAATTTTGATACGCTGTTCTTCTTCCTTGGACGGCATTTTGACAACTGAAGAGTGAATTCCAAAATCAAAATAGGAGCAACATTCTACACACACACCTTCAAAATGAGGGGTGTTCAGGTTTTTTTTTAAAATTGAAAGAAATACGTCAAGTTGAAATTGACCAAATTTTGACCGTATCACCCTTTAGACTATTCGAGAGTCTGAACACAAAACAATGATGTAATTCACATATTATAGCTGTTCTCTATGGTTAAATAAGCGTTTTCCCCTACATCTATTGCTGAGCTCTTTTTGTCCAGTTATTGCAAATCACTCGGGGCCAAAATATTCACATGTACACTTACCTATTGGCCAATCTTTAAAAAAAAGTTCAGTTTTTCTAGTCACACCTCATTCCAACGGAGCTTGATCGAAAAATATTGCCAAGAAATAAAGTATCAAAAGTGGGATCAGTTCCGTTTGAGAAAAAATTAAGATTGAGATGTTTGCCGGTTGTTGTCGGTGCGAAGGTCTCGAAAGTTGGCAGCGTCACCCATTTTCTGTTGATCCCGAAAGGACGCTCGCTGGCTGGTTCGGTCATAAGTCGATGCCAAACTGTCGAGGCATTCCGGAAGCCGGCGGTGGACTCCTGTCCTTGTCGTGAAGTCTGAGGAGTCCTCCTTACAGGTTGAAGGCGACGTCGTTGTCGCCGTCATCATTTATTCCAGTTTGGAATAAAATATGGAACAAGGAAACTTCCTTCTGCTTCATGGTTCCAGTTCCAGTTGTTCCCAGCATCCCAGCCCAGAAAAGGGAGCTCCTTATTATGTAACAGCTTTTCTCAACTGCGTGTGCATCACATCGTAACGAGTCAAGGAGAGCCAACAGCAGGAGCAAGCAGTGATTAGGTTAGGTAAGATATGAGCTGTTGGCTTCCCGGGGAAAAATCCCTGGCAGTGGGTGGGCTCTGGTATTTTGAATCAGGTCCCAGAATGGCGACGACGAAGACGACCGAGACGCATTTGGGAGAAGCCGTAGCACCTTCGTAAGTAAAGTCTTCGGTCTGGCTCCCGCCAACGACGGAAAAGTCAACTCGGTGTAGGTATGTGGTATTTCGTTTATTGGAATTTGCTGTCGCCAATTTTTTCATCATTCAATTGAGAGCTTCGGGTTTCCCGTTTATTGGTACTTCTTGGTCCTTCTCGGTCTGCTAACATATGAGGTGTCGGGACGAAATATGGAATGCTGGTCGTAAATTTTGTGATGTAACGATGTTTACCCCGAAAATTCGCATACAATCCTGGACGGATATCATAATACGAGTTGTGTTGTTTGGAACCATGGAGTGCGTGCCGGTTTTCGAGAGGGGGTTCTTGTTTCTTTTGGAATGGAAATTTATGGCTTTATTTTGCGATGTGAACAATCGTTAGTGATAAAGATACCTACGCTGAATTGAAAAACGATTCATTTTGAGTTTAAAGCGTAATTCAGTTGTGGTTAATAAAATTTGATAGCAATAATCACAGCAGGAGTCATTTTTACCTTACAAGTTAGAATGTTTGATTATAAAACGAATAAAACGAATAAAGCGTTAAAATGTTAACATTTTTAAAAATAATACAATTTGTTGTTCTTTAATCCTATCCTTAATCATATCTGTAAAAACTGAGTCATAAGTAGCGGGAATGAATAAATATCAAATTTCCACATACACGCGGCATTGAACAGCTTAACGTGGGATTTGGTCCCCTTTATGTGAACTTTATTTGATGGTTTTTTGATTATCTATGTATGATGATTTTTACAGAACAGAGTTGTTTCAAGAGCTTGAGAAATTAAACCATGACAAAAATAACAAAAATGACAAAAATGACAAAAATGACAAAAATGACAAAAATGACAAAAATGACAAAAATGACAAAAATGACAAAACTGACAAAAATGACAAAAATGACAAAAATGACAAAAATGACAAAAATGACAAAAATGACAAAAATGACAAAAATGACAAAAATGACAAAAATGACAAAAATGACAAAAATGACAAAAATGACAAAAATGACAAAAATGACAAAAATGACAAAAATGACAAAAATGACAAAAATGACAAAAATGACAAAAATGACAAAAATGACAAAAATGACAAAAATGACAAAAATGACAAAAATGACAAAAATGACAAAAATGACAAAAATGACAAAAATGACAAAAATGACAAAAATGACAAAAATGACAAAAATGACAAAAATGACAAAAATGACAAAAATGACAAAAATGACAAAAATGACAAAAATGACAAAAATGACAAAAATGACAAAAATGACAAAATGACAAATATGACAAAAATGACAAAAATGACAAAAATGACAAAAATGACAAAAATGACAAAAATGACAAAAATGACCAAAATGACAAAAATGACAAAAATGACAAAAATTACAAAAATGACAAAAATGACAAAAATGACAAAAATGACAAAAATGACAAAAATGACAAAAATGACAAAAATGACAAAAATGACAAAAATGACAAAAATGACAAAAATGACAAAAATGACAAAAATGACAAAAATGACAAAAATGACAAAAATGACAAAAATGACAAAAATGACAAAAATGACAAAAATGACAAAAATGACAAAAATGACAAAAATGACAAAAATGACAAAAATGACAAAAATGACAAAAATGACAAAAATGACAAAAATGACAAAAATGACAAAAATGACAAAAATGACAAAAATGACAAAAATGACAAAAATGACAAAAATGACAAAAATGACAAAAATGACAAAAATGACAAAAATGACAAAAATGACAAAAATGACAAAAATGACAAAAATGACAAAAATGACAAAATGACAAAAATG